>NC_079513.1:22805538-22887646 GCF_000801105.2 Raphanus sativus
CTGCTCCAGACATCGACCTCACTAGAAGAGAGGTTAGATTCTTTTAAACACTCATATAACATATTACAAATAGATTCTTCTTTTTTTCATCGAATTTGCGTGTTAATGAAGAAAGGTTCTGTTTCCAGGCATACTTGACTGCAGCAGAGTTCAAGGATAAATTTGAGATGACAAAGAGTGAGTTCTATAAACTTCCAAAGTGGAAACAAAACAAGCTCAAAACGGCTGTTCAATTATTCTGATACACTCACTCACTCTTCTTCTGCTTCATATCAACCCCAAAACTCGTAAGTTAGATCCATATCTTACTCAGATTCTTGATCATGTTTATCTATTGATAGATAAAGTAATCATGTTTAGCATTAGTCTTATCTTATTAATTTTTTTTTCTTCCTCTTCTTTTGCAGAGGAGGGCATCATACATTTATCTTCATTTTTGAGCTGCTTACAAATAATGAAATATATATATTCTCTATATATTTTTATATACATAATTCAAATTTTCTAAAATGATACTTAGGATTACTTTTTTTGTATTTGTTTGTTTGTTTTGTTATCTATCAGTGTGACTGTTGGGTTTTTACTTGACTTTTTCTCTGTTGGTTTATACTTATTATTAAAGAAACAATGTGAATAAAATCTCTCTTTAATCAGGTGGTCAGTAATTTAATCTTCATTAATCCCACCATGTTTTAAAATTTTTCTTTTGTCACTTTATCCTAGTTATAATAATAACCCAAATAAAAAGAAAATATATAAAAATAAAAGCATTAAAAACGGCAAAAAAGTTGGGAAAAGTGAGAGAGGAGTAGTGAAGACGAAGTAGAAGTAGAGTAGAAGCGACGGAGCGGAGCATACGGTGATTTCGATCTCGTTATAGTTTCTGATAGTTTTCTCTACTATCCATGGCGACGGAGCGTCCTTCTTTTGAGCTCGCCAAAGGCATCAATGGCCTCGACAAAATCGTCCTCCGCGAGTCTCGCAACCGCTCCGCCGAGGTATCCTCCCTAGGCTATCTGTAGTTGCTTCTGCTCCGCGGAGATTGATCTGAGATTTAAGATCTTCTGTTTTTGGCTAAGATCGATGTCCTCGTTTGATTTGCGATTGTTGAATCTCTTAGATCCTTGAGGAATTTTTTAGCTCTTGTGATTGTGTTTATGTATATATGAGTATGTGGATTGGTTAACGGAAGAACCGGATCTGATCTTGGTGATGAATGTGTAAATGTAAAGCTTAATCTATGAGAATCTATAGGGTAAGGTTGAGTTTTCTAAGAGAGATGATTTAAAAAGTTAACAAACAGAGTGAGCTCTCTCTGTATGATTACTTTTTTTCTTTTTTTGTTTTAATTATAAGTGATCTTGGACGAAATGCAGGTATACTTGTATGGTGGACATGTGACTTCTTGGAAGAATGAGAATGGAGAAGAGTTACTTCACCTCAGTAGCAAGGTTATGCAGACTCTTTACCATCTTTAAATTATGATTGAATTTGGAGGCTAAACATTTATAGTTATATGCATCTCATGTTCTTTCTCTGATTAGTTCAAGGAAGTTGATGAAAGATTTGGGAAGAAATATTGTTTAAAATTTCATTCTTTACATTTGATCGTTACTTTAAAGGAAAGGATCTTCACTTCTTTAGCTTAATTTCTTAAAGAAGTAGGTGAATGAATAGATAATTTTATTTTGCAATCTAGTGATTTGCTCAGACTAGAGTAGTTTTTGTTTGCTCATAAACGATAGAGACCTGAAACCATGTGCTATGCGTTGTGCAGGCTATATTCAAGCCTCCAAAACCAATCCGTGGAGGGATCCCACTATGCTTTCCACAAGTATGTGTATATATATATTTCTTCCTTTGTAAGTTCCCAATTTACTATTCAATTATGCTCATGAGATTATGTTATTTGTTCATGCAGTTCAGTAACTTTGGTACACTGGAATCACATGGATTCGCTAGAAACAGGATCTGGGAAGTCGATGCTAGCCCGCCTCCTCTGCCAACAAATTCTTCTTCTAATGCTTTCGTTGACCTCATCCTAAGACCCACTGAAGACGATCTGAAGGCATGGCCTCACAAGTAAGGTTCTTCAAAACTCAGGCTCTTTATATCTACGTAGAACAGTATAACGTATTAATCTAAAAATGTCTACATAGAATCTTGGTTACTTTTTCTTCACCAACTCTCACAAAGAAGAGCAACATTACTGAGTTTCATCTCGGTGCATTCATTTCAGTTTTGAGTTCCGGATGAGGGTAGCCTTGGGATCTGAAGGAGAATTGACACTGACCTCTCGTATCAGAAACACCAGCTCTGATGGGAAGCCGTTTACATTCACATTTGCTTATCACACCTATTTCTCTGTCTCGGACATCAGGTACGTACTCTCATGTTGCATCATGTATTTTCTTTCATGCCAACTTGGTGCAATTTTACTTGTCATTTTACCAAAGTGTGGGAGCTATATCGTATTGAACTCGCTACATCTATCTTTCCAGGAAGGTTTAGAATAGAGATACTAACATGCATGTGTTTGCTTGTGTTTAGTGAAGTAAGGGTCGAAGGATTGGAGACGCTTGATTATCTAGACAACTTAAAGAACAGAGAACGTTTTACGGAACAAGGCGATGCTATAACTTTTGAATCCGAAGTAAGTTTGTGATCTCGATCTCTCCTTTCTTTCTGAGATATTATCTATTTGTATCATCACTCAAACAAATAAAAATTGTACTTGTGTTCAAGACTGACAAGATTTACCTGAGCACTCCTACGAAGATTGCTATTTTGGACCACGAGAAGAAGAGGACTTTCGTTGTTCGCAAAGACGGGCTTGCTGATGCTGGTAAAAAACTTGAGAATCCTATTTTTATATATAAGACAATATTGTAAAGCAAAAAAAACTGAGTCATACTATCATATTTTCAGTGGTGTGGAATCCTTGGGATAAGAGGTCAAAGACGATATCAGACTTGGGAGATGAAGACTATAAGCATATGCTTTGTGTTGAAGCTGCAGCTATCGAGAGGCCAATCACATTGAAACCAGGTGAAGAATGGAAAGGAAGACTCGAGCTCTCTGCGGTTCCTTCTAGTTACTCCAGTGGACAGCTTGACCCCAAGAAAGTCCTTGAGTGATACTCCTCCCTTTCTCTTATAGGTAACTTCACTATTACATTTCTTTACTTTTTTAGATTCTGTATGAAAACACAAATCTTTCGTTTTATATTTTGATAAACAGAATTAGGTATCCTTATTTTTTTTATATAAATGATTTTTGCTAATACCATAGGGTTTGATAAAATTTCATTTGGATTGTGCAGTACTATGAAGAAATGAGTGAAGGGAGATGTGAAGATGTTCATCGGATTATTATACTATAGAAAGAAACTGAGTTCGAATAAAAAAAAAATCTCGATTTGTGGATCAAAGACAACAGACTTGCACTCGTTAAAATTGTGGTTTCATTATATGTTATGTATGGTACATTTGACCACCATTCAGTTCTTGTGTCTAGTCCTTGTCCGGTCAGATCCAAAGGTATTTCAAACATCTCACACGACCAATCTCCATGCTCTAACTTGTACCATACATTAGAAGCAAAGGGGTGGGTGTTAGAGAACTTGCATATTTTCATTCCAAAGTATCGTTATGGTTTAGATAGAATAAATACTAAGCAAAGTTGGTATATAAAGACGGATTTCTAAAGATTTTTAATGCCAGAGCTTGAAGCAGATTCCAGCAGGTACACCACCAGATGTTGATGATCTCTTGCTCACTATGGATTCTGAGAATGTGTCCACAAGCTGTTGTCCCAAAGAAGACAGATCATCCGTGAATGTCTCTACAAAAACCTTCACAACACTAACTTCTCTATGAGTAGCTTTTAAGCTATACCATGTCAAGAACCTTTCCCTGAAACTCTTGTCTATATGCCCTTCTTGCTCTAAGCATCTAATGGTCTTCACAATATGACTCAACTCTTTATCTCCCACTGCATTTGCTGCTGCTACATTGGTCTCGGGTTTCTTGGTTGATGTTCTTGATTTGGATCTTTTGTTCCCTCCTTGCTTGCCGTTGAATGTGTCTCTCTTGCAGGGTGTTATAATCAAGTCTCTTCCCTCTATCTCGTTGACATACCTTTTTACGACTAGCCTCTCGTCTTCTTCAAGCTCAGATTCTACTTCCTCTGCTGCACTACAGTGTCCAATGTTGTCATTGTCATCGTTTTCTTTGCAGCAGCTTTTACGGACATTGTTGGATTCATCTTCAGGCAAATATGGATTACAACAAAGACCAGTGCTAGAGTTTGTCAATAGGCGTTGCCTGTTGTTCCCTGCTTCATCGGAGTCTAATCTCACAGCGGCTGATTTTGCTTGAATCTCTTCTACTCTCACACTCAACATGTCACCTAACCAGAACATCATCAGACTTCAAAACAAGAATAATGTGTGATCAGAAAACTAACCTCGTCTTGAAACAGATTCTGAAGGTGGTGAGACCATTTTGTCCATAGCTTCCATTGCCAAAGAACACAGCTTCTGAACTTGTGCTCCCGAAGCAAGTCTATTGACGATACCTCGAGCCATCTTCATCTCCCAAGTCACTAACGGACCCACATCACCCTCCAGCTTCTTCACCGCCTCATCCATGAGTTCCAACAGATTATAATACCTCCTTGTACCTCTCAACAGCTTCTGTCCTAAAGAAACACGATAACAGAGAACATCCACACGCCTAGTCTCCTTTGCAACCTTCACTTGTTTCCTCCAGCATCTGTAAGTTCACACACATTATTATTATAACATTAACATTCTCCAAACAAATGAAACCTTCACTTACCCAAGCAAGTCATTATCTTTGCCGCAAAACACACAATGAAACCTACCATCAAGACCACTTCCAACCCCAACCCCATCTTCCTTCAAAGCACACTCCAAATGACAAGACAATCCACAACCCTCGCAAGCAATCCATAGACTCGGATCTTTATTATCATCGAACTTTTGACAAACGCAGCAAGAACATCTTCTGCAAAAGGTATCTTCACTTCCGAGCGCAGCTCTACAAGCTAAATTCTCGCAGCAGATGACGTAACTAGTCGTCGTCTTCTGTTTCTTCTTCTTCCTCCTCGAGGTGGTTTTACGGTCAGGACAAGAGGTTTCACCGAGGGGACGAGAGACGAGACTGAGTAGGTTTTCGATGAGTTTTGGTTTGGTGAGACCAGTGTAGTTCCTCTCTTTACCCATCTCTGCGCATATGATCTTCATTATCTCGTTACGGCTCCATGAGTTTAAAAGCTCTGAAGCTTCTTCTGGCTGCTTGGACAATGCGTGGATCAGTTCTCTTCTCTCGCTTACGCTCAAACCTTTCTTTTTTGGAAAGTCAGTGCACACAACACCTGTAAAAAAACAAAAAGAACAATCCTTTAAACCCTAAAAAGGAGTGTGGGAAGGGATTTGATTTGTGACTTTTATGGGTAGAGAATCATTCAAAGTTTTGAACTTTGTCAATGAGAAGGATGAGTCCCAACAACCCATGAAACCAAAAAAATTTCAACAATGACGACGAATCCAATGCGTGAAATAAAGCGTTTCTGTTCATACATTTAACAGTTCCGACAATGAAAACGACGTCGTGTTTGCGACCTAACACGACCTCCCTTAATAAACAACGCATGAAACAAGAACAGTGACAAGACAAAGACGTTCACGTCGACGACACATGAAGAAGAACTCGTACCTTGAAATGAAGAAGGATCCATGTCTTCTTCTGGACCCACATTACTATCAAAACGCCAGATCTTTGAGAGCTGCAGATCAGTTTTCAGACAAACAATAAAACAAAAAGTTAAAATAATGAAAAAAAAAAGTTAAATAATGTAAAGTTATAAAGAAAAAGATAAGACACCCATCACAACAATCTGAGACAAAGAGAAAGAATATACGATGTTCTAACAAAAAGAAGGGATCAAAGATGTAACAGTAGCCATGAACCGGAAGAACAAAAGAGATCGATAAAGCTCAGATTTTTATTTTTCAAAATTTCTAAAATTAAAACTTTAAAGTTACAAAAAAAATAATTAAAACTTTAACCAACCAAAAAGGAAACCCATGAAGCTCTCCTCACATATATAAAATGTACGTATAGACATAGATTTGAGGAGCACTCAGTCTTCAAAGCTCGATAAAAGAAACTATACAAGTCACAAAAGCTTTGTTAATTTTAAAAAAAAAATACACAGATAATTTGTTTCCAAAAAAAAAAAATACACAGATAATAAAAATATATACCAGAGGAAATAAGAAAAAATGAGGATTGGTTCATTGTATCACCGAATGAAAAACTTCCAACAACAAACATCGAACAAAGACAAGCTTTATTACCGAAGCAGCTTGCATTTTGTTTTCCTTTGTGTTCTTCCTTTTTTTTTCTCTGTTTTTTTTTTCTTTCTAGGCTATCTTGTGTAGTAGTAGTAGTTTGTGAAAAGAAAATATTTTTCCTCTTTTTCTAGATGTTTCTAGCACAGAACCCTCTGATGAATTATCTTCTTCTCTGATGAAAGCTTTTTTTTTCTTTGAAGTTCTTTAAAAGTTTGGTTCTATTCTTTAAATATAAAAGACAAAAAAAGTTGTAAATATCTGATATCTTCACGTGGTCTCGAAGATATTTATTTACACAAAAATGCTTTGATTTGACTGGCAACCAATGTTGGGAACTATATACACTCCTTTATATATTTGACTGGCAACCAATGTTGGGAACTATATACACTCCTTTCTATTAATATATTCCACGATATTCTTTGAAGAATTATAAGAACTATAAGAATTGACTACATGTAAAACGATTTGAGAGATCGAAATAACATTTAACATTTAGTTAGTAAATATTTATGTTTATGTCATTAGCAGTTTAGCAGACTATTTGATTTGTAATTGTTAATGTTTTCAATATGAACATGAGAATTTGTGTTTCGTGAACAACCCCACTGCAACCCATTTGATTTTTATTTTGTTAAAATGTTATATATTGTAATATAAGTTACATAATCTATGGCATTTTGGTTCAGTTTAAAAATGTATCCACTATGTCAGTCACTCTACAAATATGGAGTAGCTTACTATTAGCTTTATGTAGTACGAATAATGTATATATCTACATTTTAATTATGTCAAAAGTTATTAACATATTAATTTGCCCATAAAGAAGGTCGGTCCAGAAACCAAGAAAAGTACTACTTGCCATGAGATGGTGTTATCTTATTAACATAGTACATTCGATTTCTTCGACTAGTTCTAGAACGTAAAGGTAAAAAAGAGAATAACAAATATTCGATTTGGTTATTGTTAAATACAGAAATGAATGATTTTTTTTTTGACTAAAAAAACGAATGATTTGGAATATAGTGTTACTGTTAAAATGCTTACAAAAAGCATATTGGTTCAAAGATTTACCATATTTCGTTAACTCTGAGTCTCTGGCTGAGCGAGATAAACATTAGTTTTGTGTCAACTTTTTTTTACTGATTTATAAACAATGGTAGAATATATTGGTGTCATGTGTTTTATAAAATTGAACAAAAAACATTTTTTATCAAGATAATTAGTTAATTTTCAAAAAAAAAGATAATTAGTTTTTTTGTCAACAGATAATTAGTTATTTATCCTTAAAAGATAATTATTTTCATAAATATCTGAAATTAATGATAAAAATATTAATTTTTGTTAAATCATTTATGTTAAGAATGATTATTATAAAAGTTTATAAATCCAATATCACCCCTTAAATATTAAACCCTAAATAATAATTAGTAAACATAAACTCAAATATTATTGTTAAAAGAGTGAATTCTTAAAAAGTAGTAGCTAGCCAACTTAGCATATTTTAAGAAATTTATCAAGAAAAATTGTATATATTTTTTCAAGACACAAAATCAAATAAATTCTCAAATATTATTTATCACTTAAACTATTAAAAAAATCATTTGATTAGCATTGTTTTAATTTTGTATTTGTTAAGTCACAATTATAATTAATTTTAATATATATATATATTTATATTTATACAAAATATGATATACGAATTGATGTAAAATTTTGTTATATTTTAATTATATTTATGTTATTTTTTATTATGCTTCAGACTTATTATTCGGGATCCGGACTCGATCCGAGATTCGATCATGATTTGCTTCGAAGATAGGATATCTGGATCGTCCGGATCCAGATCCGGATAGTAAAATTAAGGATCCGTCAAAACATAATTTGGATCTAAATATTTTAATTTTGAAGATCGGATATCCGGATCGTCTCTTTAAAATATATATTTTTAATTTTATTAATAATTATATTTGATATATCAACATTTATTCTTAAAATAATATTTATAATATTATTTTCAAAATTTTATATTATATTCATAATTTTTAATAAATTTTTTAAATATTTATTAATAATTTGTTACAAATCCGGATCAAGATATCCGCGGATAATGTGATATTTCCGGATATTAAATTTATGGATCTAATGAATTCGAATCCGGATATTCCAGTTTTTTCCGGATATCCCATTCCATCCAACCTTAATTTTTATTAAGATGATATATATAAAGCAATACCATATTTCAAAAA
The DNA here is from genome assembly GCF_000801105.2 of Raphanus sativus. Classification (NCBI taxonomy): domain Eukaryota; kingdom Viridiplantae; phylum Streptophyta; class Magnoliopsida; order Brassicales; family Brassicaceae; genus Raphanus; species Raphanus sativus. Next base: position 22,814,170 of record NC_079513.1, read on the forward strand.
ATATTGTCATATAATTTTTTGATTTTAATAATGATATATTAATTAATTATTAAAATATTTCATAAATATTATTAAAATATGAATAATTGCAAAAAAATTATACATGTCAAAATCAAATGACTTTATGTCATATTTTTAATTGGGAAAGAATATGGTGATAGTACATAATCAAATAATGTTTAAATGATTTATTCTAGAATTATAAAATGTGATTGAAAATAGCAAATATTATTTTTGTTAAAGATAATATTGCGTTTTACAGAACTTTACAAGTTAAACGTAAAAATAAGAAGAAATATTTTTCTGTTAAAATTTTATTTAATAAAAGCTATATCTATATTGTTCCATTGCAAGAGAATTTAGTAAAAGACTAAATATATATGTGTGTGTATATCTATATATATCTATGGCATAAAAACCTATAGGCACGGCATCGAATAGGCTTGCATGAAATAGCCTTCCAGTGAGATTGTAATTACTTGTTTTAATACAAATACTAGAGTCGATCATACATATTAATAATATTAATATTTGGTTCTCCAGAAGGAAGAAGGATCTTTGATAGTGACAACTAAAAAGCTGAATATACAAAACTAAGATAATCCAAGGAGAGAGGTTTGGGTGCTGGTCAAATACAATACTACCACGACTACTACATCTTCTGACGATCTCTTAATGCAGAGTAACTTCACTTGGATCCATGGTTTTCGAGTTCCAACATTTTCATACTCCCTGTAGATAGAGAGATTATACATCAAAACAATTTAATAAGAAAGAGCGCATCAGAGATATGAAAGACGAGAGAAGTTTACAAGTATACCTCAGCTGTCACGGGAGCTATGTATTCCCTGCAACGAGTTTGTCAATTGTTAAATTCGTTTCGCATCATCATCTTATTTTAAGTCAGAAGCTGTGTGTTAGTTTCAAAGATAGAATACCTTTCGTTGCTCTGATTTTGGGAGGTGTTTACACATTATGGACTCCTGCAATAATATTTGAATGGAATAAGAAACACATCACAAAATGTTTAAATGGCGAGTAAAGAAAAAAGACCTGTTCTTGGATTATGCTTCTTGCCTCAACGAGCTGAGCTTCAAGTTCAAGCTCTCTCTCTGTTGCTTCAGAAGTGACAGATGCTCCTTTAGGTGCATCTTGTAACTGAACCATGCGTTCCTTTTATTTTATCCCACCAAGGGAAATAAGAAGAAAGAAGTTAGTCAGGCGCTGACAAAGATTGATATTGCGTACATGGAAATCCCCGTAGTAAAAGAAAACCTTTATGGAAGCCATCTTAGTGCGCAAACTTTCTTCTATTTGACCTCTAGCCATGCGGAAAGGTAGATCAAACACATCCTGTGTAATGACTAGTTAGATATTGGCCAATCAATTTATCTAACATAATAAAGGATTCAATCGTACCGTCTTTCCACCCAATGGAGATTGTGAAGGATCAGCCTCACGTTTCTCATTGCCAGCCAATGAAGGATTAGCTGACCCATTTGGAGCGTTTAAGAAATCACGCATATCTGTCTGCAACATAACCAAAAGACAAAACCTTTGCTTATGAATGAGCATGTTAACATAGTGAGGTTAAGCCAAGTGTGATGATAGAGGTTACCTGCATGGAACGAAGCAATGCTCTTAGGTTAGTGTTCTCAGCCATTAACTCTTGATTTTTTGCTTCATATGTATCCACCTGCAAGGACGTTATTAAAGAAATGCCGTTGAAACTTCGAAACTCTGTGTAATGTTAATGAACTGTTACAGTTAGACTCGTACTATCTTTTTGTAGAAGTCAGTATCAGTCTTCTTGCCATTCCAGGTCCCACGCTGCCTCCCTTCTTTCTGTTTAAGTTTATCAGATTAATTATCAAGCGGATAGTCCAACATTCGTCATTAAGGATTGGAAAACAATTAAGGATGCTAGTAAAGGACCTGTAGCAAATTCATTATCTCCATTCCTGATTTTGATTCTTTCTTTTTCTCCATCAATACTTGATTCAACCGTTCCTGCTCGAGAAACAAAATTTATCTTTCATAATGCAGATCAAACATGATACAGAAAAGTCACTTCCATGAGAGAAAGATACACAACCTGCAATTTAATATAATCCTTTTCCTTTTTCTTCATTTCATGTATCTGTTGAGCTTTGACTTGCTATTCAGAGATTGGAAAAACAAATGTAGACATTCGATCAGAGTGTTATTTCATCAAAAGATGAAGTAGTTAATCCGAGCAGCATAAGAAACTAATCGAACCTGGTTACCGATCACCATCCTTTGAAACTCATCTCTCTCCTGCTGTAGCTTTTCAATCTGCGACTTCAAAGCCGCTGTGTTTTTCGCTTCCTGTCCAAGGAGTGAATGAATCCAATATTCAATCAAGAGCCTAAGCAAAAAAAAAAAGAGAAGCCAAATGAGCAGAAACTTGACAAGACTCACAGTCCTAGTAATGGTTGCGATTTCCCTGTCCTTGTGTTGGAGCTGCGCATCGAGCCTCTCAACTTTAGCTTCAAGTCTAGCTATATCCGATTGTTGTCTACATACATACAAAGGCAACCCACATAAAACCATAAGGAAACTATTTAACAGTTCCAAGAACCAGAGTAGAAATGTTTTAACATCAAACTAGAATCAAAGTAACCACAACATTTTAGCTAATAAACTAAATACGATAATCTTGAACTTTGTATATGTCCATGGAACAAGATCCCAAATTTACTGATAGAGATCAAATATTACCATAGCTGAAAACACTAAATAAGTAAACAATGACTAGTCTCTGTACCAATCGTCAATCCTCTAAGTGTATTAGAAGCTTCAGTAAACGCAAATGCAAAGCATATTGACAACAACAACAACAACAAAAAATCGAAAAGCATTTCACCTCAGCCTCAGCTCATTAGCAGATTCTCTAAACTCCAAGTCACGCTGTCGCTGTTGAAGCAACGAGTACATGCAGTTACAGGTCCTTGAGATTGAAACCTAATCAACAACAAGAAACCTTAATCAAAACAGTCAACCACAACAGAGATTGCAAGGATTAATAAATAGACGTATCGAACAATGAAACGGCACCGGATCATTGGAGAAGAGATCGAGCGAGGCAGGGAAACCAAATGTAACCATCGTCTGGTTCAAATACTTGGCGCAATGCTCCAGATTGTCCACGTTCGCAAATGTGTAATCCCTTTGTTATATCCAAAACACACACAAAAATCATAAACCCTAACTCATCGGAGAATATATAAAAGAAAAGAGCTAACCCCGTCGCGGACTGAGGTAACACCTGTTGAGCCAAAAAAAAAAAAACACAAATGAATCACTGAAGCTTAAAATTTTTGAGAGGGATATAGCGAGAACGCATCGAATTAAAGAGTAAATCTTACTTTGGGATCGAACTCAGCATCAGTCGGCGGCATTTTCGAACGGCTTTCCTCCGTGAAAGCAACGGCGCGAGGCGACGATGACTCACGAGAACAGATCTAATCGAGCACAGGGAGAGAGCGAAAATAAATTCAAAAATCAAATTATCTGAAACGGAATGTTTCTGGAGAACTGCAGAAAAAGGTTTTTAATTAAAACTTCTCTCTCTCTCCCTCTCTCTCTCTCTGCTTTTTATTTCAGTAATAATCAAAACGATTTTTATTTTTAATTATGAGCTCTCATTTGCAGATGGTGGTGACTGTGATCCAGTGTACTCATCTTCAAGCAAGGAGAAACATGGGCCCACACCGTTTAATTGGGCCTAGTGGACTGTGTAAGGCCCGAGTGGCTTATGACTTCGGTTGTGGTGCTCTAGTGCAGATGAACACATTGACAAAATGATATAATTGTTTGGTTCAAAACAGCGGGAGTAAACTTGAGCCTGAGAGACCAAGGAACTGTGACAATCATGCATGAGACATAGCGGGAAGGCGATAACACCACATCTCGTCATACCACCACATAAACTTGAAGAGACCAAGGAACTGTAACATAACAATCCAAACATTACTGCTTTATCCGTCGTGTACTTGTGCCCTCAGCCTTAGCCTGAATCTCTCATTCTTTATCTAAGGATCATATGTTGTTTTGATGCTCTCGAACTACAATTCCTGATTCCACAAACATAGTCTCCCCAGACTTCTCAGTCATCTCTCTGCCATTCAATGAAATAGAAAATAATCAATGGGTTAAAGATGGGGAGATATCTCTTATTTCAAGTCAGAAACGAGAGATTTCCCACTTAACTACATTTGAGTTGCCAATATCAAAAGAAGACAACAAAGTATGTTATATGTCACTCCTTAAGGCATGTATTACCGTTGCAGAATCAGAGAACAAAGTGAGAATTGTATATGATTCTTACAGAAAGCAATAGCATGAAGAATTCTTTCTAGAATGATTATAAACTAAAGACAAGCAAAAAATGAGATTTTTAAATATCACATATACACAAGAGTAGAAATATGAAAGAACCTGACTTTTTGCAACCCATCTCCCTCAGAAAAAGAAATCTACATAAACATCACTCAAAACTCCAAAAACCCATGATGCTCCGACTAAAAACTACCCCGCATAGCACCCATGTATCACCTAACTCCACAAATCCCCTCCCCTGTGATCACGAACTCGCAAGAAGAAGCAGGCAAATAAGGTGAAAAAACAATATCAAACCGTCTCCGAGCTCTTCCAGACACCAAACTCGAACCGCTCTCACCATCCCCCCTTCTCTCTTCGCATACACCACTTCTCGAGATGAAAACTCTAGAGTTCACACAGTTAGCCCAAGCCAATCCCAAAGCAGGAACAACCCGTCTCCCAGACGAATACAAACACCTCAAATTCCCAACTCTCAGCCCACTCAACCCATCGGAAGAAGACTCAACGAAATCAGTCACCTGATTCGTAACCACAACAGCCAAACCAAACCTACTCGCCAGCTGCTTCAGCTTCCCTGACATCTTGAAAAAGCAAGAAGCTCTCTTCCTGAGATCAGACGGCGTGTTATCAAACTCCGATCTGAACAACGCCGCTACGGAATCAAGCACGATCAGCTTCAGAGGAAGCCTCGTTTTCGAGTTCTCAGCAAAAGCGTTTATCCTAGGCATTACGTCGAACAGGTGGTCTACGGAGTGGACGCTTTGCACGAAGACGTGATCGCAAGGGTTATCGCTGTGATCCGCGTAGATGCCAGGGTTCGATAGGTGAAAGATCGAGAGAGCTGGTGGAGACGGCGGAAAGGGAAGGGAAACTCGGAGTGGAGGTAGAGAGATGAGCCGTCGAGTCCGCCGATTGAGACCGGGAGCTGGGCGCGGAGGGAGAGCTGAAGGCAGAGCTGTGTTTTTCCGCAGCCGCTCTCCGCGGCGATTTCTGTTAGGGAACCGCAGGGGAATCCGCCGCGGAGACATGAGTCGAGGGTTTCGCAGCCGGTGGTTAGCTTCGGGCTCGTCGGGGATTGTGAGACGAGACTCCGCGGCTTCATTTTCCCATTTCACCGCCAAAAGCTATCGATTTCAAATAGAAAACAATAATGAAAAAGTTGTTCTTTATTTGGGCTTTTCAAAACTTTTCTGTAGGCCCAATAAGGTCGAGAGTGATGTAATAAACGATATTGTTTTAATATCAAGAGTACATCGTTTTTCCTTTTTCTAAGCTTGTTTTTATTGAGTTTAACATATAATCGATAAATCTACATTAATTCATGAGATATCAAGCAAAAAAATAAGATATCTCAAAAAATGAATTTAGATATTTTCGATTTTTAGTCTTTTATGATTCTATTTGCCACGGATTTCCACATGTGAGCGTATAGTTGAATTTACAATTATATGGCCGAGTTTTAAAACATGAAAAATATTAACCAAAACATCTCATAATTTTAAGACTAGAAAGTGAGACACTTGAATTATTTTCCATTCTGTATTACGAAACAAAAACAAAAAATTATACTCAAATAATTCATGAAATGATAAGCCAAATTATCTTCATTTACAAATCATTGAGAATCAAAAATAAAATGAAAAAGTGATAAGTTGCACATTAGATTATAGTTTTAAGTCTAAAGTTCTGATTAAAGGTTTGTGTAACTTGTAGTAATTTTGTAAAGTAGTTTTTTTTTTTTTTTTGAACAACAAAATTTTGTAAAGTAGTTAAAACCTTGAACAAGTATAATGGTGAAGTTTTTTTTTTAAATCTGAAAATTTAGTTGAAGAACAATATATCTAAAAAATAGTGTTAGAGAAAAAAATGTTTATGAAGTAAAAGTGATTGTCAGGCTAGAGCTCAAAATTTTACATTTAATAATCAAGTTTGGTTCAAAACTAGTTCAATAGTTCATCGATTTCCCGTTTTTTATTTTGCAGATTTAGTTTACTTTAGATTTTATCATCAATCCAACCAGAATATGTCATCGGTTCACGATCGAACCCGGTTCAACTATTTGGTCGTACCGCTTTTAAAAAGATTGGTATACTAAAATTCGATACAAATCTAAATTGGTATTAAAACTAAAATAAATACTTTAAATATTCAATATTATATTTATTCTTATATATAACTAAAAGTATATATATATATATATATATATATATATATATATCTGAATCTTAAATGAGTTATGATCTGAAATAAACATACACTAAAAGTAAAGATCTTGAAACTGAATTTTGATTATTTATGAAAACATATTAATTGGTAGATCTCTGATAAAAGAACCATTTGATGTATATATATAATTAGAGATGGGGGCATGCTAGAATTAAAGATTGATAAAAGAAAGTAATTAACAGAATATTTATTCTACTTCTACATCAGCTATGGATTCAAATCTAGATAATATTGGATTCAAAAATATTATGGGAAAATTAGATAATAGGACATTTTGAATTTGGATTTGTCTCTTTGAGAATTTTTTCTTCATTAGTTGGGGAAATAGTATTTAAATTAAGATAGCATAAACAGAATCCTACCTTCTTCAATGGTGTTCCTCCATGACTGAAGCGGGGTTACCATGACCTCTCCCGCCACGAGAGCCGGAGCTTTGCAGTGCCACGAGTGCCGGCTACGCAACGGTCTGAGAAGGAAAGCTTACGACGAACTTCGCATTTCTCAGGTACGAACGTGATCAAAGATGGTGAAGTAGCAACGTCCACGGTTCCAATGACGCGGGAAACAACAACTTTCGACTGAGGAGACGGAGTGATACACCCTAAACACAGCTTTTTGAGTTTGTCATCAAAAGTGTTTCTTAATACTTAATTTGATCCAGATATTATAATATTGTAAGAATCTAAAATTAAACTATTGAGCGGAACGTCTCTGAATAATTAGAGTTAAACCTTAACACATCAAAAGAAAAATCAGTCTTCAGCTACAACAACAACTACAAACGTTTTGGTGGATCAGAAACGTTTTACCAGCATTGACCTAATAGTAGATGAGCACTACTTTGCTTCTTTTTGAAGCAGTGAAACAAAATTTACATTACACTTTGACAATGATTCTAATGCAAAAGCTTATGCATGAAATTGTTTGATATATTCAGCAAGAGTTTCACACCATAAACAATTTGATAAATGGCATACATGAATTTCATAAACAATACAAAAGACAGAAAGATCATGGAATAAAAGAAAGTGGGAGAGAAGATATTGTGCGATATTTACTATAGATTGCTAGTATGTTTACAAAAGATAATAACCAAAATATGGTAACTTTGCATTTTTCTGTTATCTATATGGAATACATAAACTACTAGATTAGAACGATGACTAATAGGTGGAATATATATTTTTCATCAAGCAGACTTTAAAGTTATAGTTAGGATAGATTATGAAACATAAATAAGCTAAGTTAGGCCATAAAGTAAACTTTGGGTCCGATTGGTAATGGCTGTAGCTTCGAAATTATTGCTGTAGAAAAAAATCTGTAGACTTTTTGCTGTAGCTTTAGATTTTATTGCTGTAGAATTTTATGGAAATCCCTAAAAAATTGCTTTGGATATTTGGCTCTGCACAGCACTTCTACAGCTGTAGGTTATTTCAAGAGCTGTGGTTTTAAAAAATAAATTAAAGTTTGATTGCTCTGATTTTGGTACTTTAGAAATAAATGGAGCTGTGGAGAGCACTCACAGTCACTACCAATCACACCCTTTACTATACGTATTTAAGGTTGATGTAAACCATTATTATTTGACTATAATGAAACAGAAAAATTCTAATAGTGGTAGAATAAATTAAAAAAAAATTATATCCAAATTAGATTATTATAATGTATTTTGTACTCGAGTTATAAACTAAATTAACTGTTAGAATGAGTATTCTATACTTAGCTAGAACATAAATAAAATATAGCTACATAATTTATTTTAAAAAGATATATATACAATAATAGTCTTACTTATGTTTCTAATAGTTTTTCTCTCTTTTGAAATTTTTAAAATTGAAAATACTCTTTTTTCCACTACATGAGAGTAAAACATATCACAAAGTGATCAAAAGTGAGACAAATAAAATCTGAGTGTCTGATTTTACCAACTCTCCCAATATTATTAACCGAAACAAATAAAAACCCCAATGGACTTTGATGCTGAACCAGAAACCTGAAAAGTGGCAAACCACTTTTCTTCAGTTGAGCCTGTGTTCTAACTCATTAGGCCCACTACAATAAGACAAGAATAACGTCTAAAACGATGTCGTACGAGTATCACTTTCTTTTCATTTTCATCCTTCATTCTTCTTCCCCGATTGTTCTCAGATCTGATGATGCTCTGAATGATTAAACGAACGAGGCTACATCGAGATTTGAAGATTCGCGAATTGTAGAATCTCCACAGATCAAATTCGAAATCGCGATCATGTCGTGCTTAGCCCTAGCTCTCCAACCGGTAAACGGATCTGACATTTTACTCCAAACCAGAGAATGGTTCCCGCCGGCGCGAGCCCTAATCGCTCTCTCCTACTTCCGCAAACGCGCCAAGCCTTCTCCTCCTCATCAAAACAGCAACAACCTCCGTCAAATCGTAAACACACTCAACCTTCCTCCTCCTCCTCCGCCGCAGATCCCGACGACGCAGCCGCCGCGGAGTTCGTAGGCGACGATCCCCTCGCTGCCTCCAACGGACAAGTCATCGTCGGCGTGGAGAGCAAGTACCGCGTCGTCTACCGGCTGGTGAACTCGATCTACATCCTCGGCGTAACCGTCGCGGATCACGACAACTCGATCAACGTCTTCGAGTGCATCCACATCGTGAACCAGGCCGTGAGCGTGATCGTAACGGCCTGCCGCGGGTCGAGGTGACTCCGGAGAAGCTCGGGAGGAAGTACGCGGAGGTGTACATGGCGCTCGACATCGTCCTCCGCGGCGTCAGCAACATCCGCCTCGCCGCGATGCTCGGGGCGATGCACGGAGACGGGATCGCGAAGATGGTCCACTCGGCTCTGGACACGGAGAACAAGATCAGGGGAGCTGATAGCTGGATGGCGGTGGAGTCTCACGCCGCGGAGCATCAGGCCGCTGTGAACGCCTTCTCCAACGCGAGGTTCGAGTTGCCGGCGGAGACTGTCGCGGCTGGGGATGAGATGGCGGTTAGCTTGGCTCCTGTGGTGCAGGAGACCGAGCAGGTGAAGGAAGAGCCGGAGGTTGAGAACAAGGATCCTTTCGCGGCGAGCGAGACGATCAACAAGGAGAAAGAACTTGTAGGTGGATTCAAGAAGACTAAAGATCCTTCCTCACAGGATCTGTCTTTGGCTCTGGCGGGGCTCGAGGTGACTACATTGCCTCCGGCGGAAGCGACGCAGTCTACGCACATCAATGTGGAAGGGTTCGAAGGGGAGTACGGTGGGATTGCGTTCAGCAACGAGCAGGCGACGATTGGGGAGACTTTTGAATCGTTTAGTGATGCTTTGGGGAGGTGGTTTTGGATCCTTCGGAGTTTATGGGACCGAAGAAGATTCATAAGAAGGAAGGACTCGGCGGGCTTGAGCTCTTGCACACCAGTGATCCCAAGGCGGTGGAAGGCAAAGAGGGAGGTAATCTCGATAACTTAGTTAAGAAGGTTGAGATGAAAGGTCCTGAAATGTATATCTCTGAGGAACTTAGAACCGAGTTTAGAGAATCATTGCTTGCTAGAGTAGGAATGATGGGTGTGATCTATCTGAAAACGATGCCACCTAAAGGCTCTGGTGAAGAGAAAGAGACGGAATTCTCGTTCCGTGTTGAAGGTACTGCTGCAGTTAAGAGATTCGCTATGCAGAGTTCTCGGATCAGTAGCTTAGGGAACGGTTTGTTTCACGTGAGAACCGCTCCATCTGAAGAACCGATCCCTATCTTGAAGTATAGCTTGCAACCTAAGCTAACCCCGTTGCCTCTTAGAGTACGAATGGTGAAACGAGTTAGTGGGACATTACTCTCGCTGATGATACAATACGTCTCGAGCCCGGACCTACCTCAGCCTCTGAAAGACGTCGACTTTGTTCTGAAACTCCCTGTTGACCCCACGTTGCTTAAGGTTTCTCCTAAGGCAATACTAAACAGAACCGATCGAGAACTGAAGTGGCAAGTCCCTGAGATTCCTCTCAGTGGAAGTCCCGGGAGGCTAAGAGCGCGGATGCCTATAGACTCAGATAACAGCGAGGAAGAACCAGAGATCATCTGCTATGTGAAGTTCTCGGTTCAGGGAAAGACTTCTTTGTCTGGTATCAGTTTACGCCCAGCTGCTGAAGGCAATACGGATTTTTATGAGGTTGATCACAGGTTCGAAACTGGAGTCTATATGTGCAATTGATAAACGTTTCTCTCTAAGAGTGTTGAGTTTCATTTGTTTATAAATTTTTCTCAAATGATTTGAGTTTGGCCGTTGTTGAAAGTTAATTCTGTTTTTTTTTTCATGTAAGGTTTTGTGTACTTGTGTATCTTGACATTTTCTCATTGTTATGTTATCTGTTTTTATCACATTTGTTTTTACATTTAGTTTTGATATTTCGTTATTCGAATAAGGTATATAATATTTATTTTATCAATATTTACGTGGCAAAGTTCTTACTCTTTGTTAATCATTTGCAAATTATTTGAATAATTGTAGTTTTGAAATAGTTTATTTCTTAAATATTATTACATTGCAAAAAAACAAGCATAACATATGCAAAATGTTATATACACTGACAGGAAAATACAATATTGGGCGATTGGTTAGACACTATTTGTAGAAAATTTACTTTAAAAAACAATATTGTTACAGCAGTATTTTTTTGTTTTAGAAATAAGTTTTCTACAACTATTTTTTGGTTTTAAATTTAAAAATTACATAAAGCATGATTGTAAAATTATTTGGTTGTAGAGTAAAATTAAAACTAAAAGTATTAGTTAAAGTCTAACCAATTACCTTTGATGTGTGTGCGCGCGCAAATTGACATGTACAAAAAAAAAGAAACTGATTGTGATTTGTGAGGATGAAATTGGTTAATGGCATTTCCTATATGGTTAATGGCATTTTCTACATAATTCATAAGTTAAACTTTTATTTGTGCATATGAAAAGATGTCAAAAAAAAAGTTGAGCATATTAAAATTTTGAAAATATAATATCACTATACCAGCCAAATTAAATCAATGAAACATATCATATTCTATATTTTTAAAATAATAAAGAATATGTGCTTAATATGAATATCAAGCACCAATTACAATGCGTCCTAACTACGGTTCACATAAATAAAATAATAACAATAATTACAAATTTGTATTTTTTTCTAAGTGATATGTCTAGTGTAGTGGTCAAGTTGATTATAAGAAATCAATTGAATAATAACAGAACTATTTTAAAACGTTAAAGCGAGTACAAGCTGTGCGATACTAAACACAAAACTCTAAAGAGATGGAAACCAAGATTTTGAGCAACTTGGTCTACCAAATCGTTAACTTAGTTTTTATGTGAAGAATATTAGCTTTTAGGTTTGCTTAGGTTAGAAGTTATCTTTGACCTAAGTCTAGAACTGAAAGTAAAGACACAATCAATTTAACGAGTTCCCGGCCCTCGGCGCGGTACGTCTCGTGGGAGAACTTCTGCTCCCAAAATCCACTAGATCAAAGAGTTATCAGCAACACCAAATCAGTGTGCTAATTGAGTGTTTACAAAAGGAACCAAATACTCCTAGCTAGAGGAAACCAACAATCCCTTTGATATAAATATACTTAAGCCTAAGTTGATCTTATATCTTGATTGTTGCCTCTTGCTGTCCACCTTGATTGATCTGATTCCTACTGCCGTAAACTTGCTGTATTTCCTTGTTGCTTGCTTAACCTAATCAACATACTAACATCATATATATATGCTTTGTATTTGATCAGGTGTCACAAACGGAATGGGCTGGAGAGTGGTGTTGGCCCAGCTGCTGCAGGAGTGTGAAGAGCCCAGCTCTAATTGGGCTTATATGTAACCCATTATTCACAAATCTCCACCGGTTTCATTAGAGCCCAATGATGGCCCATCCTCTTCCAACCAACACACTCAGGCCCGTGTTTCTCTCTGTCTTGTCTGAAGGGTTTTCTCAATCAGACGCAACCCTTCACTCTCTCTCTCTCTAGTGGTTCCTTTCTCTCTCGTTTCTTTGCGATGCTCTGCCGCTACGAGTACTTGAAGCTTCACCGAGCTCCACCGAGAAGGATCTGTCTTTGCGCCATCACCGTGGCGTCGCTCCTTTGAGACAGCGAGTCGATTCGGCTCCACCACGCTCGTGTTGCCTCCTCCGTCTTCTGTCTCTCTAGTCTCTCTCATCCGCAAACCTCCACCTACAATTAGGTCTTGGTTCCGTTTTGCGAGAGCTTCCGATCAGCTCTGCCGATTCATTCTCATCACGCCCTTTCCTCGAAGTTGACTTGCCCGATGGCGATTCGATTCTTCTTTGAGCGATGGTAGATGACTTCGGCGTGACTCCATCCTTCTTTCACTCTACTATCCTCAGGTACATCTAATCTCTCCTCTTCATAAGAGATTAGGATCATCTGTTAAAGATTTTGAGTGAATGTTATGGATCTGTAGCTGACCTGTGTATTTTGCATGTCTCCTCAGTTTGATCGTCTCTCAGCCTTTAGACACGATTGGGGTTCTGACATGCCACTGAGCTCTCTCCTGAGCTCTGTCACGCTCCACCTCTTCCGTAGATCAAGTAACCTCCTTTCTCAGTGAACATTCCATGATATGTTTATCGGTTGTCGATGTGACTCCCTCGTTCTGTTTTGCAGGAGTTAATTCAGCTCGATGATGAACTGATGTAGTTTCTAACCTGAAACCCTTATTAATCAAACACTCGATTCGGCTCCCTGAGCCGTTATCCAGATGTCATGTTCTGCTGGTAAGCCTTTCCTCATATACTCACCCCTGCTAGTTAACGTTCTCGAGTTTGTTACTAACACTTGTGTTTATGTGGCTTGTTGTAGGTGTACTGTCTCAGAGATGATGGTGACCACTTCCAGAAAGCATTCTTGACTCTGCTGTTCTTGCTTCTGACTCATTACGCACGTACTCATGCGTTACTGCTGCTTCTTATGGGAGTGTCTGGTGGTACACGGTTACTCCACCTGAACCAGGCCTTCTGCCTCGGTTCTCATTATCCTCCAGGTGATTCTTTCATCTTTATTTATACTCCCTGTTGTCTTAGATTTCCATTTATGCACACACTAACTATGTTTGATGTCCGTGTTATGCGAGAATGGAGCCATACAACATTGATTCACCTGGAGCGTCGCCAGTCTTTCTCAGTTCAAATTCAAAAGCTCACAGCAAAGCTGGAACTTCTGACCAGGTACCGTCTTCGTTAGAAAGTCTGCAGGGTTCACATTAGTATGTATCTTGTTTAGGCTGATATCCCCTGCTTCCACTAGGTCTCGTATGAAATTGAACTTGGTAGCTATGTGCTTAGTCTTTTCATGATTGACTGGATTTCTTGCTAGGGCTAGGGCACTTTGAGAATCACAGTAGAGATTGATCCCCTGTTGCTTGAAACCTAGTTCATTGCATATTTCTTTTAGCCACATGGCCTCTTTAGCTGCCTCGTTAAGTGCCATGTATTCAGCTTCGGTAGTTGATAATGCAACAACTGACTGTAGGCATGATTTCCATGAAACTGTATTTCCTGCAAACTTGAATGCATATCCTGTAACTGAACGACTCCTGTCCCTGTCTGTAGCATAGTCTGAATCTGAATATCCTTCCACACGTAAGTTATCACTCTTTTTGAACGTTAGGTTAGATTTCACTGCTCCCCTTAGGTACCTTAAGACCCACTGAACCGCTTTCCAGTGGTCTCGTCCTGGTTTAGACATGAAGCGACACACGTATCCTACTGCGAATCCTAGATCAGGTCTAGATCCCACCATGGCATACATTAGGCTTCCCACAGCACTAGCATAGGGAATTCTTTCCATCTGAGACGCTTCCACTTTCCACTCATCATCTGTGAGGCTTCTCAGTTTGATGTGTGATGCAGTGGGAGTAATCACAGGCTTAGCATCTAGCATCCCAAACGTCCTTAGGACTTTCTCAATGTATCTGCTCTGAGATAGGACTAGGATTCCATTCACTCGATCTCTGGTGATGTCCATGCCCAAGATTCTTGATGCTTTCCCCATGTCTTTCATCTCAAACTCTCCACTTAATCTTTCTTTAAGTTCCTTGATCACTTTCTTGTTTCCTGATGCAATTAACATGTCATCGACATATAGTAGTAGATAGATAGCCTTATCAGTATTGACATCCCTCATGTAGACACATAAATCTTTACTGCATCGGTCGAACAACTGATCCTTCATAAAACTATTGAACCTATGGTTCCATCTTCTCGGAGACTGTTTCAAGCCATACAAGGACTTTCTTAACAAACACACTTTGTTCTCTGTCCCTGGCTTTATAAAACCTTCAGGCTGTTCCATTAGGATTCTCTCTTCTAGGCTCCCATGTAGAAAAGCTGTTTTGACATCCATCTGTTCTAGTTCCAAGTCTAGATTCACCACAATGCTGAGCATGAGTCTTATAGAGACATGTTTCACAACCGGTGAGAA
Organism: Raphanus sativus; assembly: GCF_000801105.2. NCBI lineage: Eukaryota > Viridiplantae > Streptophyta > Magnoliopsida > Brassicales > Brassicaceae > Raphanus > Raphanus sativus. The sequence continues at coordinate 22,829,208 of NC_079513.1, forward strand.
TATCTCATTATAGTCGACTCCTTCAGTTTGTGAATAGCCTTTAGCTACAAGTCTCCCCTTATGTCTATCATCTTCTACTCCTGGTATTCCGGGTTTGAATTTAAATAACCATCTGCATCCAACGGTCTTAGCCTTAGGAGGCCTATCAATTAGATCTCAGGTTCTATTTTTCCTGTGAGAGTCCATTTCTTCTTCGGCTGCACCTCTCCACAGCTTCCTCTGTGGACTTCTCATTGCATCGGCGTAGGATTTAGGTTCTTCAACCTCCAGGTCGTGGATAACATTAAGCGCATAGGCGACAAAATTCCCATCCTCATAACGCGATGGAGGCCTTACATTCTCTCTTCTTACTCTGTCGCGAGCTAGAACATAAGTGTCTAAGCTTTCTGTGTCACCACTATCACTTTCAGCTTCGTGATCACTTTCACTGTTATCTTGCTCTTGTTCTTCTTCACTTGAGCTGTTAGAGCCTGCAGATGATGATTCCTCTCCACCTTGATCAGATGTGCCGTTGGATTTATTAGACGGAGAAGGCCCTCTGATCAAATCATCACTGAATGAGACCCTTTTCTTGACTCGTCTCTCTGGTTCCTTAGTTACTGTTGTGCCTTCCTTTGTTTTAGCAACAGTATGCTTGTACAGCTCGTCTTCGTTGAAGACAACATGTCTGCTTATTTTGCATATGCCTTCATCATCTATCCAAACGCGATACCCTTTTGTCCCCATGGGATATCCAACAAAGACTCCCTTGACTGCTCTACGTCCTGTCTTCTCCTCTATTATGTGTACGTACGCAGTACAGCCGAACGTTCTGAGATGGCTTAAGTCGGGTTTAGATCCTGTCCACACTTCTTCTGGCATCCTAAAATCCAGTGTAGAGTTAGGTGATCTGTTGATCAAATAGATAGCAGTGGAGGCAGCCTCTGCCCAGAAACTTTGATCTAATCCAGATTCGGCTAACATGCATCTCACTTTATCCATAATAGTCCGGTTCATTCTCTCTGAAACCCCATTCTGCTGCGGTGTATAGGTGCAGGTCCTATGTCTCTTAATTCCTGACTTCTTGCAATACTCATCAAACTGTCTGTTACAGAACTCCAAGCCATTATCAGTTCTCAAACATTTGATTTTCTTTTCTGTCTTTTTCTCGACCTCAGTTTTCCATTCTTTAAACTTAGAGAATACCTCATCTTTAGTCTTCAAAAAATAGATCCACACTTTCTTTGAGAAGTCGTCAATAAAGGTGACAAAATACTTAGCCCCAGCTAGGCTATCCGGTGTAGAAGGTGAACCCCAAAGATCAGAGTGAACATACTCTAGAATCCCTTTAGTCACATGCTTGGCCTTAGGAAAACTCTGCTTGTGAGATTTTCCAATTATGCAATGTTCACAGAAATCCAATGTCTTAACTTCTTTGTCAATGATAAATCCCTGTTTGACAAGTTCAGACATGTTATTTATACTCATATGACCGAGGCGTGAATGCCACACATTAGTCATGTTCTTCTCAGCTTTAGATAGATTAGCCTCTCCTCGAGAGACTGTCCCCTGTAAATAATAAAGTCCCTGATGGTATTTTCCTGAGATAACCGGTTTGTCATCCTTGTAAAAGTTAATCATAAGATCTTTGCCTTCATATCTGCATCCTGCTGTCTCTAACATTCCATAGGAAATTAAATTTCTACTCATACCAGGCATATATCTCACGCCTGTTAATACTACAGTAGACCCATCTTGATTCAGAATTTTAATTTTCCCAATCCCTTTAATGTTACTGTGTGTGTTGTTAGCCATTAACACTTTTCCTCCCTTGAATTCTTCCAGGTCGAACAGGAAGCTCTTGTCGGGTGTGATGTGGAACGAGCAGCCTGAATCCATTACCCATTCATCTTTGGAGTATTGGGTGCTTACGGTAAGAATTAATGGTTCTTTGAACTCTTCTGCCACATTTGCTGAGTCTGATGCTTTAAAGGGTTTCTTATCAGGACACTCACGCTTCCAGTGGCCCTCCTTACCGCAAATGAAACATCCCTTGGTGTTCCTGTTGTTCCTGGGACGTGACTTAGAGCGCCCATGTTTGCTTTTGGACCTGCCCCTGTAGTTCTTCCCACCTCCTCTGCTATTTCGGTTGTCTGATCTGCCTCGTTCAACCATCAGACCCTCTCCACCTGACCTGGTAAACTTACCACTCTCCATCAGCTCTCTTTCTTTGGACCTAGCAGCCCCTGTAACTTCAGCGAGACTCAATGTGTCTCTCCCGTACTTTAGAGTTTCTTTAAGCTGATCGTACTTGTTAGGTAGGGAACTTAGCAGTAGGATGGCCTGAACTTCTTCTGATACTTCGACTTGCAGGTTGTTTAGATCTGCTACTAGTTTCAGAAACTCATCCACGTTTTCGTCAATAGATTTTGAGTCAATCATTTTAAAAGTGTAGAACCTGAGCTGTAGGTAAATCCTGTTAGGTAGAGAAGTCTCTGTGTACAGATTATTCAGTGTACTCCACATTGCAGCAGCAGTCTCACAATGTTGAATTTTCCTTAAGACTTTGTTCCCAACATTTAGCACAATCAGGTCTTTGGCTTTCTCTGATTTCTCGAATTTTGCAGGGTCTATTGCAGGCGCAGGTTTCACAATACCAGCCAGCCCCTTTCCAGTGTCTTTCATGGCTGACTCTGGTTCATCCTTTGTATCAGGATCCTCTTTTAAAAGCTTCTCATCCGTGAGAATAGCTTTCAAGCCGAGTACTCCAAAATGAGCAAGCATTCTCACTTTCCACAGGGCAAAATCTCCATCACCCTCGAAGCGGTCAATCTCAATCCTTTCCTTCGACTTCACCATCGATTAAGGTACTGAGTATACACCTCCTCTCTCTCCTAAGCAACCTTGATGTAAACCGGAAGCTCTGATACCACTTGTGAAGAATATTAGCTTTTAGGTTTGCTTAGGTTAGAAGTTATCTTTGACCTAAGTCTAGAACTGAAAGTAAAGACACAATCAATTTAACGAGTTCCCGGCCCTCGGCGCGGTACGTCTCGTGGGAGAACTTCTGCTCCCAAAATCCACTAGATCAAAGAGTTATCAGCAACACCAAATCAGTGTGCTAATTGAGTGTTTACAAAAGGAACCAAATACTCCTAGCTAGAGGAAACCAACAATCCCTTTGATATAAATATACTTAAGCCTAAGTTGATCTTATATCTTGATTGTTGCCTCTTGCTGTCCACCTTGATTGATCTGATTCCTACTGCCGTAAAACTTGCTGTATTTCCTTGTTGCTTGCTTAACCTAATCAACATACTAACATCATATATATATGCTTTGTATTTGATCAGGTGTCACAAACGGAATGGGCTGGAGAGTGGTGTTGGCCCAGCTGCTGCAGGAGTGTGAAGAGCCCAGCTCTAATTGGGCTTATATGTAACCCATTATTCACATTTTAACACTTCACTTTTGATTAAAAGAACGTATAAAAAAAGTGTGTTCATTGACATATAAGAACCTACGCATATTAATATTACAGTGGAAAGATGATTATAAACTCCATACCTAACAATACATGACAGCTATATTGTCACCACACTAAACTACCAATTATAACAATCACAGGATTAACAAATGTCATTGCATGCGATACACAAAGGTAGCAAGATGTCTGAAAAGGTTTGAAGCTATCCAGTATCGTCTTAATGCGCGAATCATGTGTACTATAGAGCTTTAGGTACTAGTATAATAATCAGTTTGATCCCTTATCATATATGAAAAGACAATTGTAGTTATTGCGATGTTAATATTTTAGTAATTGAGCTAAATCCTCGAGACTGGATAACTTATGTTTGAAAATATGTTCTGGAAATTTGATTTGGTTGAAGTTTCAGATATTACAATATTTCAAACTACAGAGATTTCAAATATCTTGACTTAGACCATAGACTTTAAAAATAATAGTTTGAACCAGTTGTTTCAGATATTAAAATATTTTAAATATATTTCCGAGTACTGATATAATTATAGAATCATTAAAATTCAAAATTTTTGAATAAAAATAAATCGTATATGTTATTGAAAAATCATCAAATCATTAACACTTGATTTTAATAAAAATATTAGACTTCATTAACCTATAACTATGAAATTTTAAAATTCTTATGATCATTATAATTATAGTTTCCACTGACATTTCCTTAATTTAGATTTAGGAGGATTCTCGTTTTCAGCCTAAAGTTTCGAAGTAATGTAAGAATGTATACTTTAAATATAATAATTATTGACAAAACATGGTTTTCATCTAAGATTATGTATAACTAGGTGTTTTCCTGCACCATGTGCAGTAAATAATTTTAAATTTAAATTAACTTTCAAATAGATAAATTTAAATTGTATTTAAAAATTAAATTACTTGTTTATTGATAAAATTATATTTTTTATCAATAAAAGCATAATATTGATAAATCTCTTCCGTTTCCAAATTTTTGTTTCCATGCTTTAGCTGTCGGATCCCAACAAATTTTTTTTTTGGCCCAACACTGTGAAGATCTAATATAACTTGTTAGTCTCTATCCACCAAATAAACTTAGAACTAAATTGCTGATCAAAAAATTTGACCGGTGGTTTTTCTCTTTCTGTAAATATTATCAGTGTTAAAATCATCAATTTTGTTGGAATCCTGAAACATATTTTAATAAATAAGTTAGATTTATTAGGTACAGAAAAAGCAAAGTACATGAAAAAAATAACACAGAAAAAATCACTTACACCAACATACAAAAACGTGACAGTCTTTTGTTTTGAAGATGATTCATCCTCCCATGTGTACAAATCCTTCGGAGAAAACAAAATATAGTAAAACTTAAAAAGCTAAAGCAAAGATGGATCACGAATTCTCAATACAAAAAATTTGCAAATGAAATATTCTTTTTGAATCGACCATACATATTTGGACGGTTGCAGGCTCTATCCTTTTTTTGAAAAGTTTTTCTTTATGTAAGACACATATATATCCCGTAGAAATCCGGTAGAAACAATTCTAGGAGATATGATAATTTTAGGGTTTTAAGTTTTCAATCAGCCATGTCATCTTATTTACAAGCCATGTCATCTATTAAAAGTGACATGTCATATTTTTTTTGTGAGAGTCTTTGTAGATATGACACCTAAGCAAAATTTCAAAAATCACTTCTCAAATATAGTCTAGGGGATGGTTCTTTTTATTCAACGGTCTCTTTTTATCTTTTTAAATCTACATCACATTTTCTTTTCCACATAATTATTTAATATTTTAAACTTTTTTATACATCCAAATTAAATAAACCAAATATATATTTATAGAATTTATAAAATGATGAATTATGATGTAAACAACTTAAAAGAATATTAACTACAAAATATTTCATCTGAAATAAATAGGGTGAAAAACATAGTACTAACCAATCATAATTTATGGATTATATTTATGTTTAAAATAAATAGAATTTCTAACTCTTCACTCTCTTATGAAAGCATGTGAAAGACACAGACTGAGTTTGATTGGTCAATATCTCTCATGTGAATCTCACTTTTATATTTTCAACTAACTGAATAGATTCAACTAGAATTAATTCAGTCAATACTACCATTGTACTCATTCAACAGTTGAAAAAATGTTTCAACTGGTATTGCACATAGTCTTAGACTATTGTAATAACAAGAGAAGAAGTACACAAGCCAGCAAGGACAACAGTCCCTCCGGAGCCAAGGGCCGACAAGGAACACAATCCCTTTGGAGCCACAAGCCGGAAGAGAACAAACTCCTTCTGGAACTATACGAGTAAAGCTAAGCAAAAGCAACAATAATAAATCCGAAACAACAAGAGAATATGAAAGACAACACATGGTTATAATTTGACTAGTTTATGGTCCAATATTATTTTATAATTGGCAATGCTAATAAACAGTACCCAATGGATCAACCTTTTTGCATTTCCCATTCCCATTCCCCACATACAATATCCACATCAACCACTAGCCTTATTGACCACCTTTGTGAGATTTTCAATCACTTTCTTTTAGTTAGAACTTTCACAACTCTACATGTTCTTGCTATGTCACTTTCACGTTTTCATCTACCACTTCAACAACCAAAATCAAAAAAAAGAAAACCCACCAAACAAAGAAAAAGAAGAAAGATAACAAGTTTTCACCATTTTGTTCTACATTGTTTTATTTTGAATCCTCTCTAGTCTTTACAAACATTGTCCTCTAGCTCAGTTTCATCTTCAACATTATCTATAGCCCTCTTCTCTTCCTCCTCCACAATTTCCAACTCCCTCAAATTTCCACTTTGACCCCTCAATTTTCCACCTTTCACATTCATCTCCCCTCTACTTTTCAACTCCACCAACAACTCCCTAACCGCCTTCTCCTTATCCCTCCTATTCTTGATCAAAGACTCGCTTACATCCGCAGGCGTCATCTCCGCCTTCTCCACAACTCTCTCCATCTCCTTCAAAACGTCCTCGTCCACATCTTCCTCCTCGTACCCTAAATAGTTCTTCAACAAAATCTTCAACGACGAGAAATCACAGTAACTCATGCACACATGCATGTCCATTCTCCCACTTCTAAGCAACGCAGGATCAAGCTTCTCTATATGATTCGTCGTAAAGACAAAGATCCTCTCACTTCCACAACAAGACCAAAGCCCGTCCGTAAAGTTCAACAAACCCGACAACGTTATCGTGTTCCCATTACCAGACTCTTCACCCAAACCCGACCCGCTTCTTGTTTCTTGGCCGCCCCTAAGATTTTAGAAGTTTTAAACGATTTAGTAAATAATTAAATATTTTTTACCAAAAAAAAATAATTAAATATTTTTTTAACAATTTGGAAATTTATACTAGTGTCTATTTACTCCAAAAAAAAATCTGAAACTAAAGATCAAGATCAATGTTTCACTTGCCTATGCTTAGGAGTGGCTCGGTTAGTCAAGTTGATCGAACAGTCGATGTCTTCGATCACAATGATCGACTTAGAACTCGTTTTCATAAGCAGTTTCCTCAACTCCGAGTTGCTATGCACCTCAGTGAGTTCAAGATCGTAAATATCATACCCTAGATAATTCGCCATGGCTGCGATCATACTAGACTTACCAGTACCAGGTGGCCCGTAAAGCAAGTAACCTCTCTTCCAAGCCCTACCCGTTTTCTGATAAAACATCTGACCTTCCACGAAGTCCTTAAGATCATCCATGATCCGTTCCTTCTTCCTCGGATCCATCGCGAGAGTCTCGAACGTGCTCGGATGCTTGAAAGGAACAGACTCCCACGGATGCCCTCTCGAGTCCAGAGACCCGCCTCGAGCGTTCGTGTAAAGCAACCTGTCCTGGTTCTTCCGACGGATCTCGTCAGCTTTCTCCACGATGTAATCGAGATAAGAGTTTAAGATCAAGACTTTGTCTCTCTTCTTGATGCGGAGAGTGAACCCTCGTTTCTCTTCGGGCAACGGTCTCCATGCGAACGTCTGAGTCTGTCTCTGAGTGACGACGTGTTCCCATAGGACGGTGACGTCGTTGAAAGTGTCGACGATGGAGTCGTTGTTGGAGAGGCCGAAGGTGACGGAGGAGGAGTTGACGGCGCGGGTGAGGGTTAGACGGTTGCCGGCGGCGATGGAGACGGAGGAGCTGAGGTAGAGCTGGACGGCGTTGTAGAGCTCGTTGGTGTTGACGCCGTCGAGCTCGGTTATGTCGAAGTAGCAGTGGGGGGAGAAGAGGTGGAAGGTTCGGTTGAAGAGTTTGAGGAAGGCGAAACGGAGCTCCGGTGGGATTATTGATTGCATTAGGCTCTGACAGAAAGCCAAGACTCCGAGAAGTGAAGCTAGTGATGTCCAATACTCTTTCATTTTTTTCTTTTTTTTTGTTTCTTTAGAGGAGAAAACAGAGTATTTTTGAGAAAGGTGTGAACTTTAAGAAATAAGATTATTAAAAAAAAGAGTGAAAGCTTTGAGAGATCAAGAAGAGATGGTCTCTTTCAATTTATAAGAGTTTCTTTTCAGTTTCCTTGACAAATTTCTCGATAAGACTTTATAGAGATGTGAAAATTTTCTTTAAAAAAAGAGCTGTTCAGAAAAAAATGCAAAGATATGATAGTGTGGTGATAGTGACGGTGTTCAAAAAAAGAAGAAGTTGTGGTGATAGTGACGAAGGCAGGGTTAAGGAACAAGTGTAAAATGAAAGAGAAAAGAAAGACAAATTTGAGTTTTGTAAATTTTTGAAATTTATGACTATTAATGAGGTTGCTGAATTTGAGTGATTTATGGTCAATATTTGTTTGGGACTTTTCTTTTCTTTTTTGATTATTGGTCAAAATTTTCGTTTTTTTCTTAAAAATGAATCAATGTTTACCATGAAAGTTTAGATTTTAAAAACTGTAAAAAAGTCGTATATGGAAGTGAATTACTATTATGTGAGATGTAAAGTACATTCAAGGCTGAGTTGATGAATACAAAAAAATCTCAATGAGATAAAAGGGATAATAGAAAAGAATAGCTAGATCTTTTCACCAAGGAATGTGTAGTCAGAACAGAGCTCTCTCGCAGACTAATGAATGTATGGTCCTTTAACTCTTAAGCAAACAGACAGAAAAGTTCGAATTTGCAGAATTAGTCTTAACCAAAATCTTTTATTGATTGAATGATAATATCAGCCTGCATATGTCAGTCCATCCTGATGGACTATATAGGCCTACTGTTTGCATCTCTACAAAACGATCAACTTGAAACAAAAGTCTAAAGAAACAAAAAGAAAACAACTCTCTTTTCCAAAAATGGGGGTTTTTTTTTCTTATCACTCCCTTTTCTTTCACATCACACAATGAAAACAAAAGATTAGTGCAAAAAGTGATTTAATAAACCCAAAATACATTCCTTTGGGCATGTTGAAAAAAAATTGTATTCCAAACCGAGAGAACACTTTGCTTCTTTTATGGTTTGAGGGCGAGAGCGAGACCAACCCTGGGTGAAGAGTTCACAGCCTTGGAGTCATACTCAGCTGAGAGAGTGATAAGCGACTTGGATCTCCATTCCCTTTGTACCACCATCCCTGCTTTCCCATTGTTAGAGAGTCTTGTCTTCACCGTTGTTAAAGGATCGACAGAGTAAGAGCTTCCGATGGTGAAACTGTTGGCATGATTCGAGAAGCGACGGATCAGTTCTGCAGCAACGGATGTGGTTGGATTCACCGTGTGTACGTAAGTGGCTCTTAGACTCTCCCCTTTATCCTCCCTACAAGTTATCACACTCTTCTCAGTTCCATAAAAAAGCCAAAGCAAAATGGAGGAGGGTCGTGTTTGGTTGTTACTTACAGCATGAGAGCAGCAGAGAAGTCTGGCTTGTTGAAACTGATTCCGGCGTTGTACTTGGTTAGCGAAGAGGAAGCTGTGTCGAAACCAACTTCACCACCGAGGCTAACAGTCTGGCTTCCGATAGTTGCTGACAGATCGAGCAGAGGAGTTGGGTTGAGGCCAATGCTGGAATTGAGGGTAGCATGAGGATGAACATATTGCACATCCAGCTGTATTATAACAGAGACACATGTTAAGACTAAAGAGTGCAGAAACTGATTGAGACTAGAGTGATCATTTATCATATGGGTTATGATGCACTGACCTTGCCAGACTTGTGATCAGGTATTTTGAAGCTGATAACAGCTTTAGCAGACGGCATGAGATTTTTGACAGTTACTTTCGTCGACACCTGCATAAATGTGTTCAGTAATATGGTTAAGGAGAGAGAGAGTTAAGGTGCCAAAAGATCAGACAGCATGTATCACTACAGATATTTACTTACACTTGAGTGGCTGTCGATTTTGACATCAACAATGGTGTTTTGACCTTTATATTGTGTGCTTATGTCGCCAAGAAATAAATCATCCTTCTGCAAACCTGTCGCCACAAATTCCTGTTGGAAAGAAATTTTCATTACCGTTTAGTTGCAGAGGACACAAAAACTATCCAACTTACGATACATAAAAGGCCATGTTAGGCAACTAAAGTATGTACATTAACTAAGTATTATACTATTGCTGGCTATCAAAGTTCCTGCTTCTAAGAAAATATTGCACTCATTTTACGAATCAAAGGCATACAAAGCAGATACTCTTAAGTAATCCCATGATAAATCGAGCTGACTGCTTCTTTCTAATAACGAAGTGTATGGTATGTATATCTCTAATCCTAATTAACAAAACATGTAGCAGCAGTACAGATTCTATTCAACAATGTCATATAAGCAAATTGTGACTTCTGCAAGATTTGATTTAACCAATCCAACATACCGTTCCAGTGGCACTCAGCATTGTCAGAGTAAACTTCTGGTCGAAGATGTAATCCTTGTTTAGAAGATCTGCAGATTAACAAATGGTTAATAAATGGGGCAGCCACTGAGAAGCAAGGGGTCCACAATCTGCTACAACTTTTACCTTTGGCTTTCTTGCCAATATCGGGAAACGGAGCTGGACTGCTTCCCATCTTTCGAGTATAAAGAAAAAAAGCACTGCAAATTTCAATAGGCAAACGCAGAATCAAAAGGCCATGTCATCAGTATGCAAAGGTTCACAAAAAAAAAAAATGTTCCAAGTTTCAATACTACTCTCTGAGCTAATCAAATCTGATCACGTGAGAGGCAGCAGCAGCAGCAGCAGAGAGCAAACTCTACACTGCCACCAAAACTATGCCTATATGTATATGAAACAACAATTCAAAGAGAATTTAGAAAAAGCAGTGAAACGTCTTCCTTTCAATCACAAACTATCTAATCGATCAAAAACAATACTTGGCGAGAAACAACAGATCGAGAAGAATCGAATCGAATCGATCAAAAAAGCCAATCTCCAGAATCTAACACTAAAAACAAGTGACTCTACACCGAAACATCTACAAGAGAATATCGATTTCCTTACGAAATTGGAAGATCGGCGAATACGGGCTCTAGGTAGGTAGATAAACCCTAACTGCTCCCGTCGCCTTCGATGATGGAATCAGGCGACGGCGGCTGACAGTAAGTAAGTAAGTAAAAAGGCCTCTCGAGAAACTCAAAGGGGGAGGAGAGGAGAGGAGAGGAGGCCAACAACGTTCTCGGTGAGCTATGATAATGTCACTTGGTGTTGAGGTTCGTTAGGTCACGTGCGAGCACGCTTTTTTTTTTTTTTTTTCTTCGCCTTTGCAAAGCTGTATCCAGTTCGTGAGGCCCATTTCACGCCCAAGCGGCCTCGCTTGTTCAGTTATCTGGAATGACGATAGTACCCCTGGAAATTGGTTGGCATATGCCCAAAATGCAAGTTTATACAAGTGACTTTTGATAAATCTTAAGTTTGTAGTAGAAGTAAAATTCAGAAAATAAAAATTCATTTAAAAAACTCAAATTCACTTTATGACTTATGAGCTAGTGTAATGTAGCCACCGAAGATTTTATGTTTGGTTAGTCATCATGAGTTAAATTTCCATATGCTTTAACAAGGCGAATCAAGTGTGAAAATGAAAAAAAAAATACAGTATTCTTGCAATGATAATATTTTTCAGTAGACTAGTTCTTTGATTTAAAATCACAATTATAAAGTTCATATACATGTTAGAACCAACAACTTCTACATAATTATAAGGTATCTTAGTGATTTCTAAGAGATGGTTAAAATGATAGTTGTATCAGAAGATTGGTCAGTTTTTACGTATGAATTTAATGAATTTAAATCTCTATTACAAAAATAATTAAAATTTTTGAAATTAAGAAATATTTTTGGCTGGTAATTATTCCAAAAAAAAACGATTAATTCTGCAATAAAACCACGATCATCCTGGTAAAATGAAAAGTGGTTTATTAAACCAGATTCGCTAACATTCAAACGGTCTTCCTTACACGACACTCTCGAACGAGGAATCATGTTTTTCATATGTTAACACATCAGTGGTACACTAGAAGCAATTATTTCATATGTTTTTCATCAGTTTATACATCTGGTGGGTTATTTTAGGAACTGATCATACAAATAATTGCAAAGAAAAAGGCAATATAATGTAGTTAAACTGATTATCTGCGACAGAGAATGTATTGAATATTGATGTTGAACATTGTTTTTTTGGGTCACCATAAAAGCGCCCACAAGTATTCTGTTAATTAACTTTGAAATCCTTGGTTACACAAATGATTATTCAAAAATTTTAAGACATTAACAATCACAAAACCAATTAAAAGTAATTTAAGTATAAATTATAACAAATCAGATGTATATATCTACGGTATGTGGTATAATTTAGAAGGCTTAAGATTGCTAGTAACATTGAAATAGTTCAATGTCCGTATCCACTTCTCTTGGTTCTTCAACAAATGAACCGCAATAGTATCAGGCCATAGCTCATGTGTGCATCTGGTCGGTGGCTCGGGGAAATTATACATGGACCATTTAGCGTTAAACCGGTTCTTCCCACGTCTTCCTTCTCGAATCCAATCACCAAACACTTTGTCTTCAGGACCTTCTAAATGTTTCTTGGGAATCTCCGAGTCTTTGAGCCAAACCGCGATGTCCCACGAGACTAAGTAACCCATTCCCGACATGTAATGTACGAACGGGTCCATGCTTGGACATGGAATGACGTAGCCATAGTAGAGATCTTCTCGAGGTAATGGTCTTAAAGATGCTGCGAGGCTTTCTTGTCTTATGTACGTGTCGTCGTCGGCTTTCATTACGTAGTGGTACGGTGGGTTTGGTGCATCGGTTTCGTTGAATAGGTCTGGTAAGCTTGAGAAGTATGTGTAGGTCTTGCCTGTGGATAGAGAACTAATTAGTTATACAAGTGTTACAACTATTTCAATTGGTAAGCTATTCCAAATCGAACTGAAGATTGAACCAAAAGAGATAGAATAAATCCAACTGGAGTTTTGTGTGTTTTATATAGTAACAAATCGTAACATAAAATGAAACAAACTATTTTTTTTGTTTGCTGCTAAACTGAAATAAATTAAATATATAGAAAATTATAGCCTAAATGCGTTTGCAAATTCTCCAAATAAACGATTGGTATATACGCACCTTCTAAAAAGGTATACCAAACCAAAACCAAGCCTGTATATACCAAACCAAAACCTAACTAAAATAACAGTTGCTTGAATTTGGAAAATTCGTTTTCAAACCGAACTAAATAAATCAAATTCGAACCGAACCATATCGAATTTGACAATAAACCGAGACAAAACCAATTACCTTTATTCATATTCTCATTGCAATTGAGGATGATGATGTCATCATAACGCATGATCTCCAAAGCGACAAGCACTTTCTGGTCTTCTTTAGTCAAGTTACAGAACACAAACTTAACGTCGATCTTAACGCCGGCGGGAACATCCTGCGTGCCGTAGATCATTCTGAGAAAATGCCGGCGTTGGTACTGATCGGGAAGCGTAAGAATCCCAATAAGTATCCTAATCTCATCATCTGAAGAAGAAGACAGCAACGTAGTCTCCAGTGAACTGCTGTTCCTCGGAACATTGGACAAAGCACATCGTCCGAAGCTCAACAAACTGTCGAATCTGACTTCGTTGATGAAAGCTAATAGACAGAGAGCTACGATGAAGAAGAAAGAAGGGATGATGAACTTTCTGCCGTCAGATCTTGGAGAATATTTCATCTTTGTTTCTTCAGTATAGACGTGGAGATGTTGAAGCAGAGGAGGAAGAAGAAGAAACTAAATAAAAGCAGAAACTATTTTACCTTAGAGGAGACGTTAAAAGAGCTTTTGAGAAGCTTAAGGAACGTGAGAGTTCAAAGCAGAGTTTGTAAACGAAGCAAGTGCTGTGCTTCAGTATTTCACGCCATTTAACATGCGATTTTCTATTTTATTTATTTTTTATACAATATTAATATGGTACTAGATTCTGATTTACTCGTGAATAGTCCTTTTTGTTTAGATTTAGGATAATAAATAAAATAAAAGTGCATTCAGCCTAATATAGTTGGTCAATACTCAACAAATATATTTTTTTGAAAATTAATACTTCTAGCTCAAAATGTATTCCATAACCAGCATATGAAATTCGAGTTTTCAGAATTGAGTAATCCACTTTAGTCATGCCTGGTTTCAGACCTCAGGGTCGTACATCCCCTAATATTTTTTTAAAGCATGTAATTGTTTTTTTAGAGAATAAATATCTTCCCACAGAACTTGTATCTTTAACCTACAATTTTTGTACTTAATTTTTACTAAGTGATTTGGAATTTTAATCATTATATACCAACTCATCATTGATATAAATGTTATGTTAATTGTTTTTCAATAATTAAATCTAGATGCTGATGGGAATGATCATATTTATTGTCTACAATCTTTCAACAAATTTAAGTCAAAATAGATCAACTTGAAAACACACAATATGAGAAAAAGTGGTGGATCCAAGCCTAACATTTGGCCAGGAATATTAAAATAAAAATTTAAACATGTAGCTTTGCAAAACTGAAAGTTGGGTGATTGCTGATTGGAGTCAAAATTAAATTTGGTAAAATAAAACTAAGAACGTGGTCGGCTTCGAACTTCGTGACCCGCAACAGTCTCATCTTGCCACTTCCTCTCTGTAAAGTTATTTAAGGAGTTGACTTTTTAGAGATCTTATTGTACTGCTTTGCCTTTTCTTTTCCTCTACTTGCTTAGATCTTTAGGAATCACCTCAAAATTTCTGATATACTTATTTTGTTTTACGATTTAATAAATTTTTAGCTTTTTTTTTTCAAAAGAAATTCCAAATTATATGGGGAGCATAAGTATTTTCGGAGGCCTAGACTTTATTTTCAAAAGTCAAAACAAGAAAAAGTACATTATAGTAGGATTTTTCATTTAGTAACAAATGTAACTTGAATTTGCGTGGGCCCAAAGGAAGGTTAACATAGCCTTCTTTTTTTTGAACAACAAGGTTAACATAGCCATTTGCCCATTAAGACCAATATTTAAATTCAGCCCAACTTGATCATATCCATTCAACTAAAGTAGGCCGACGGACCAAGGCTTAATTGAAACCGGTAAAAACAAAATATTTTAATATGTGATGATAGTGAAACCAAACGAAGGTTCGAAACGTTAGCACTAATCCGAATCCGAATCCGAATTTGCAAGTTATAGTCCAGTTTATCCAATTGTTCCTAGTGAAATTAGGAACAAGAGCTTTAAATACTCAACCAGCAAATAAATAATTAGTATATTTTACTCTCATGAGATGATTACAGTCGATGACAACAAAAAATTATTGATTTAGTTCTATATTAGATTTAATTCACATAATTTATTTTTTATTTTTATCAATATGATGATTTCATGACCATGCGTTGATGTTTTAAAATATGATTTCTCTTAAAAAACTAAATTAAAAAAATCCGATTAAACCGAACCGAAATACAAACCGAACCGTATATAAACCGAACGAAAACCAATTCAAACCAAACTAAATATGATTTACTTCAACTTGAAATTTTCTAGAACCTAATTAACCAAACCGAACCGATAAAATAACCGAAATGCCCACCCCTAGTCAAAATGAGTCAAAACTCATGAACTAATTCAATTCGATTCGATTTCTCATAAACACTAAATATATTTTATAAATTCATTTTTCTGTCAACAACATAAAATAGACTTAATTAAGATTTTGCAAACTAAATTATAAACACTAAAACCATATAAATGACGTAAAAATAATGGAATCTTCGCACTGCATACTAAATTATCTACTTTTATATTTTGAGTTTGGAAAAACGTATATGATTTCACAGTTGCTGAAACTTTCCTTTAAGATGAAAAATCTTCCCAAATAAATTGCAAAAACATATCATTCACTAGTTTACTAATCAAACTTGATTTAGATAGTGAATTATATGAGTGGACTTTAATAAACATGAGTTAGTTGACAAGTTTCATCTTTTTATAGTTGTAGTATATATATGAAATATTTTTTTTTTCATTTTAACTTTATAAAATAATCAAGTAGTCTTGACATAGTGGTAAAAGGTTCACAACTGTGAGTACCGTCATCGGCTCGATTCTCTTTGGCCACACGGAACGCATTAAGTGGTGAAAAAACGCAGATTTTGCAGGCCTCGTGGTAATTAGTCTTTAGACCTAGAAAATCTATAGAATCACACACTACGGTTATAAAAAACTTTATAAGATCAATATAAGTAATATATAGATTATCTTTTAAAGAAAATTATTCAAAACTTTCGTTAAAATTACACATTATCATGTTTAAAAATTATTCAAATCTTCTTATATAAACAAATATTAGGTTATCATTTATTCCACAAAATGATTGATCTCAAATTTAGATATTTCATTTTCACATTTTGAAGTTATATTTAATAACTAAATTTAATTATGTTCTAAGATCTATTTTAATATTTTAAGATTTCATATTATGTTATTTATTATATTTATTTTTAATAAATTACGAGCTAACTTGTTTAATATATAAAAAATTATATTAAAAAGAAATCGAATTAAGTTAACTCATGAATAATCTAAGCTCATTATAAACTAAGTTGAGTTGAACAAGCTAACTCATCTTAACACCCTTAAATGGTGGTATAGCTCAAAAAAATTGTGTATTTTTAAACTCAGCTATTAATGTCTCTTTTAGAAAATGTAAAATTTGAGGATTGTATTTATACATGTATGTGTATCTTACGCCGTTGTATAAAGTTATTGAAAAAGTTGTAAGAAAATAACACTTGACTTGAGATTAAGGTTTCTGCTTTGCTGGATACGTACGGCCTACTTTTTAGTTTTTACTGTGATTTACAATATGACATAGTCACATACAGTATATTGTTAATTAATGACTGATCCAAAATATTAAAAAGCAAAAGATTATAACATCTCTCAACAACAACAACAGAAACAGTTAAGTGTATGGAATAAATGACGAGACATCAGTTTCATGTTCACGCTTGCAGATTCGAATCGTCAACTTTGGTTCACTCTTTTGTCTGCCACTTTTTCTTGTTTCAAACTTTTGGTTAACACTGTTAATAGAAATGCATATAGACTTTGATGTTGTTCGCTTCTCGTTTTTCTTTTCAGCCATGTCCTCTTCTTTCTATTCTCCTTACTTTCTTAATTTGATAATCCCAGCGAATCATCTATTGAATTAAATTATCTTATACAAGAATACTATATATGCAACACATCTCTTTGATTATTATTTTTTAGCATCTTTTGATTATTCTATAGCATGAATTATGAATTCATCGTCACTTGGTTTCTTTAATACTATATTTTAATCTCATATATTTTACTCTTCTTAGGTTATACTTGTGTGCATGTCCTTAATGCCTTTTCTACGGCTTCTTTTGCAGCATTTGTCTTGTACAAAACAATACATAAAACAACCTTTTGGAGGTTTTATCTTATAATCACTGCAAGATTTCCAACCAATGTAGATTTATCAACTTTCTAGATATGTTTTAATTACTATATACATTACATGGATTGACCTATAAAAACTACAAATGGCTCTAAAGAATCTATTTTCTATCTAAAATTATTGCTAAATTGACCCGTTGGAAAATGTACTCAACATGTCCAAAACCATTATAATTTGGCATTGTTTCGTAGCCAAACATTTCATATCACTAATCTGTCGCTATTTTCGATTGTTTAAGGATATGTTAACTCTTGGTGGGTAGATATATAATAGAGGTAGGAGGCCACGACGCTAAAAGAAAGTGACATGGAGATTCGGATAAGAACACAATAAAATGATGATATGAGACTACAATATGCATAGTATCCTCCTCTTTCTTTTAATTATATACATATATAAGAACATGAATTTTGTTGTCTATAAATTTATCCACTAACAAGTTAAAGTTTACAACGATTGAAGCTTGCATAGTGACTTGCACCATAAGGTACAGTATTATTTTCTTAAGTGAGTGTTGTCTCTACGTGGTCCATCGCAAAGTTCTTCGACTCTCTCGATTAAATTCCTAAGTTGAGATTCTAGGTCATGGACCTACAAATATCGATAGAACAACTAATTGGCATATATAATCATACTTGGGAAATGGTGATTTTTACATGTTTATATTATTATTTTTAACATTTATCATATATTTGTGTGTTTTTACATTTCTTAAAAAGTGATTTCATTGAGTAATTGATGGTTTACTTATCAATTTTCTTTTCTTCTAAATTCGTGTATTTAACTATGCTCTAAGCATTTAACGATATACATTTGGTCAGACAAAGTAAGGCATATCATCAACCACAGTTGTGTTCTATGTATCTTGAATCAGTTTTGGTTCAACTAACCTTCCAAGCAGTGACTTATCATGTGTGAATATTAGAATGGGAGATGGCCTCATCGAGGAAACCAACCTCCTTTTTCCCCTCCTGCATGATAGACAAATTCATATGTGATCAAATCATTTTTCCCTTCGATATAAAGACCAAATATTTTTTACATATCGGTGGAGGATTTTTCAAGGAAGTTGTTGATTTTTCATTCATCCCATTATCTCTCGTTGAACAAGTTATGAAAACAATAATGATTGGTTCTAGTTAGTATTTCAATTAAGAAGTCAGTTGTCATCCTAAAATCTAATCAAGCAACAAGAATCTCAGAAGAACAAGTTTTAGAACTCCAAGTTTTATCAGACTTAATAGTCCTAATAAATACCAGGAATTGAACCAGAATGATATAACATGCATTATCATAATATTGGCTGTCTCGTACCAAGTCTGTTCTATGGTTATGGATCAGCTTGTTTGAAGTTAATGAATGAATACTTTGGCCAAAAAGGACATGAACTGCTAAGGTACATGGAACCAACTGAGACTTAAGTTTTAAGAAAAGCTCCGATTCCATTCTATTTTCACTCGAAAAAGAAAGTTGAAGTAAGAAATGCTCGTTGATAAAAAGAACTAGAAAATATTCCAATTTTCATTTCACAATATATAGAATAAAAATAAGTTTATTACATAAATAAAACAATGCATTAATTTTTGTTCATTGCTTCATTTTACTCCAAACGGAATAGGACTGATGTAAAATTCAACTCAAGTTTGTATATTGAAAAATAATATATTGGAGATGCTCTAACTTCACTAGAGTTACTCATATTTAAAAAAAAATAGAATAATACAATTGGAGATATTCTATGGACATCAACATCGCTAAAGACTTACCGATTCTCTTGAAAAATGAAATTAATTAATGTTCTTTTATCTTATAATAAATTGAACTAATGGATATGTTACACATTGTATATGAGCCCTCTTAAAATTAGAAAATGTTTCCTGTAAAGAGACTATACATATTCTCTTTTTATTATTTTTTATTAACGAGTCTCTTGCAGAAACTTCCAATGAAGATGGCCTAAGCATTTAAATTTCATGGTATATATGTGTGTGTTTATGAACGAATAATATTTCATAATACAAACGTGTAGTGTGTATTACATCACTCTGTCAACATTTATATATATGATAGTTAAAAAAGATGTATATATCATCGTTTAATATATACAAATCACAGACCATATTAAACGAAGATATGGTTTTTAGAAGTGGACAAAGGAAAAACATGTTTGCAACCATTCCCGTCTAGGTTCTTTCAATGGATGTACAAATATAATACTGATAATCATATATACAGATCACAGACCAAATATTTGTTACAGAGTACAAATGCAATATGCTTCATTGTTTTGAATGACCAGAGTATATATATTGAATTGACATTTAATCTTTTTTATCTAGATCTTATATTTAGAATCTGTATAGAACTAATCAAAAGTTTAACAAGAACATAACAAATCATGTGAAACAAATCTTGTTGTGTTGTGTCTGTAATAAAGAGACAAAATGCTCAGCGCAAACTTAGCCGACTGTTTAGATTATAATCCCACAATCATGGTCTAATCTTGTTCTAATCATTCTCTTTTTCTTCTTTCTAAAGAAAAAAAAATAAAATGGACAATGAATTCATTAAACTTTTCAGTCATCAGATCTGATCTTTCTATTATTTATTTTTGCTTCAGCCTATATGTAAGTGGACATAATGGGAGCGTTATGTGTGTCATTGTTGCTATTGGTTGAAGCCGTACGGCGAATTTACATAAACTAATCAACTTGATAATATATTTTAAATAATCTCCAAAACTGAAAAATATGATTTTTCCATAGCTTTATAATTCAGTCCCATTCAGGCATTCACTTCCCATGTGCGATCCTGAGTTGCTACTTTGCTAGAATTATTTAATCAAAATATAATTATTTAACAAATAATATAATTTATCCGTATGAAAGCGTCATAATTGACGCAATCTTTCGTATAATTGATACGTCTGCGTTTTATCCAATTACTTCCGTATTACATAGTAAAGGTATATATGAAGTACATACTACATATTGTTCAAAAAAAAAAAAAGAAGTACATACTACATAAGTACATATTATGTATTGTAGACCAATCGTCACATGAAGTATTAATGTCGTCCCATCGTAGAACAAATAGATTTGAGGTGGACAGAACATAGTCCAACCTTACTCTTTAACTTTATTTTGGTCGCTTCATCTTACACGTCTCCTCAATGTACTCATAATCAAATCACGTAATTGCATCCGGTTTCATACATAACAGCAAAAATACGTAGGTTATTTTTTTTAACTGAAAGGTTATTACAGTTCACCGTTTTCATTATCTAGGGGTATACCGGCAAATTATATTGATAAATTAATTTTACCAACGGAACTTAATTTTTTTTAGGAACTTAATTTTTCATTTAAGTAAAACTAGAAAAATGTGAAAATTACCACTGTTCTATAGCTTATTGAATCTTTTAAATGGTTAGTTCGACCAATATTAGAAACATAAACTAATGTTTTTAATGAAGTGTTCAATTAAATTGTTTAATTAGTTCATTTCATATTTTTAGGTTTTATAGTTTAGTAGTAACGGTGACTTTAATTAAATTAAATTTTGATGTTACAGTATAAGATGTTCTAAGTTTCAGTCTATGTTCGATTTAGTAAAAAGAAATATCACTAATTTTGTAATTGGTGTAGAATATTAAACTTTTGCTGATTTTTAATTGGTCTTCTGGGTTTTAGCTTTTTAATCATCCCTTATATATTAAAAAGAAATATTACAAGTCTTTACTTATGATGCATGTCATCAGTAATTCTTAAAACCAGTAGAAAATTAAATTGGTCTATCTAAACATATATTATAGTTTTCATTAAATTAGTTATTACTGTACAAAATGATATGTTTCTTCATTCTTTAAATAAAATTACGAAATTATCTACTATGTTTAAAATATATATTGTAATTAATGATTTTGAATAATAAAAATTGGTAGCAATTTGTATATCTTTCATCATTTTTTAATTGTATACTATTAAAATAAATTAAACAATCATATTCACCATATAATAAAATTTTTATATATGTAATATTTAAAATTTTAAAAATGATTTTAAATTACTATAATTGTTAAGTCTCACATTTAAAAATTTATAATCAATGGTTTAAAGTTTTGTTATAAAAATATACAAATGATCATAAAGTGTATGAATATAGATTCTCATTTAATAGATACTTATATTAAATATATATATATATGTAGTGTTTAACTTAAATTAGGTAACATATAAAATAAATATTTTAGTTCTTAAATTTGTATTTGCAGGTATTTATAATTTCATATTTTAATTTTTCAATTTGCATTGAATTTTTAAATATGATTAAAAGATCCACATTGAAATTTTAGTTTTCAGCAGTTTAAAAGTTTTGTTATAAAAACTATAAATGATCATAGAATCATAAAATATATGAATATGAAATCTTATTTAATAGATAACCATATTAAGCTGTATACTTTTATGCATGTTAATATCATTTTGAATTTAACTGTATATACCATAAAAACAGGTAAAATATGATTGTTTGATTTATTTATTATAAAAAGATTGTAAATAAAAAATTGATTATTTTGATTTATGTGTTCGTACCAATTTTATTATATATATAATAGTTATTTGTTTCTCAATTATTCAATGTATAATTATTATTTATTATCTTATAATATGTAAAATGCAAAATAAATAAGAGTATACCTAAAAATATTTGTAAACCGAATAATTCCGCGCAAGACGGATCTTAACTTAGTATTTGTTAATAAGTTGTAACACGTAATATGCAAGCTTGAATTCGTTTTATGAATAGCGTCTTTTGTCACTTTTACATAATTTTTTTAAAATGTTTAATAATTAAATATATTTAACCAACAGAATCAATATATTTTGAAATTAATCACTCCTATACGAAAAGATTATCCACTGTTTACGAGTAATCCATTTTGTTTAAACTGCAAATTACGATTCTAAATTATACGACATTATAACAATGAGTTTCTAGCTACTATAAATAAATAATTGATCAATCAGTTTCACTTGGCTGGTTACTGGTTAGCAAAGTACCATAAATTTAAAAATCAATTGGACCCAAAAGAAATTAATTAAAGAAAGCGAAACAAGCATGAGAGATTAGTACGAAAACGTAATCTCTTTCAATCTTTAAACGACAAAAGTCTTAATGAAACATATGTACACCTGACATCGATGTGTCCTCATTGATCTTAAGTAATTAAAATTAATTGAATTTATATGAAATAATTCAAACTGAAATGACTTCTACGCTTATAAACTCACGCAAGGCAAAACGTGATATATCCAAAGTGGGTTCACAGTGGTGCAGTCCACATCTTATCTGGTACGAACCCCTCTTGAACCGTTGGATGGATCGATTGATCGTATGGTGAGCGATGATTTTAATTAATTGCGGGTTAACATCATCTTACATGTTTAAGCCGAGTCAAAAGCTTTATCACGGCAAGTTTTCATTGCCATTACTGGAAATTTGACAAGAGAACTTTGATCTTAAGTCTTCACTTCTCATAAATAATGAACCTAATAGCTGTTTTGATTGAAACCCTATTCACATTTTGTGTATACCTTTTTACGATAACTTTCCTCTTAGTTCCATTTTATGTTTTGTTGACCTATTTATACGTATTAATATTTGGAGACTGAAAAAGTGTAACCCTTAAATACAAATTTATGAACTACATTACCTGTAAAAAAATGTAACCCTTAGTAAAAATTTCTGAAACTTGATGCATGCATTCATAAAATTGCAAAAAAAAAAACTTGCGAAGTCATAGTCAAACGGTTTTAGGTTAGAAAAAACAATTATTACAACCACATGTATAGTTAGTAGATACTTCATTTTGATTTTCCAACGTGATATCATCTTATAAGTTGTTTAGCAAAGTCATATAAATAGATTCTTCTAACTATGATCATCTTTATCTCATGTGTATTTTTGGCATGAATTAAATTTAAACACAAATAGATTTCTTGGTTATGCTTAGAAAAACTTTGGTATCGTTTTGGTATCAATATAGAAAATTCTAAGGAATTTGCGCATACACCATTGTAATTTGCGCAAACATATGGTGTAAATTAGTTGCAAATAGAAAAGGCATAAAACCTACAACACTCAAACTAAAACTTATATCTTCTATGTCTGGTCTAAACAACTACCACATGGGATATAATTTTTAAGGTGTTCAACACTCTAAAACGATATATATAATAACATATGTATTGAGTAAAATATAATTCTCTGGACGAAAATAATATTAGATGGACCGACAAAGGGTTCAAAGGGTGCCATTAATGGAGGCGACAACACTCGGATTCCCACTGATTCTTCCAGCTTCCATGTCTCATCTCTCTCTCTCTCTCTCTCTCTCTCTCTCTCTCTCTCTCTCTCTCTCTCTCTCTCTCTCTCTCTCTCTCTCTCTCTCTCTCTCTCTCTCTCTCTCTCTCTCTCTCTCTCTCTCCTCTCTCTCTCTCTCTCTCTCTCTCTCTCTCTCTCTCCCTCTCCATAATTTGCAGTCGAAGTTGCACTCAACATGAGTTTTGAGGAAACTTACATACGCACCTTTACACCTTATATATAAGGCCCTCAAGCCCAAACTCTTTAAACACACTTCTCTCTTCTCATCTCTCTAACCTTTCTCATTCTCTCTCTCACCCAACATTTAGGTATGGACTTTCAGCCAAACACATCCCTACGTCTAAGCCTACCAAGTTACAAGAATCATCCACTAAACCTGGAACTTGTCCTCGACCCTTCTTCTATGTCTTCCTCCTCTTCATCTTCCACGAACTCATCATGTTCGGAGCAGCCTAGGGTCTTCTCTTGTAATTATTGTCAAAGAAAATTCTACAGCTCTCAAGCTCTAGGTGGCCATCAAAACGCTCATAAGCTAGAGAGAACCTTAGCCAAGAAGAGTCGTGAACTCTTTAGATCCTCAACTACTGTTGATGTCGATCAGCCTTATCCATTCTACGGCCGGTTTGAGCTCTACGGCCGTGGCTATGAAGGATTTGTCGAAAGTGGTGGCCCCAGGGACTACTCAGGCCGTCGTGTGCCGGAGAGTGGTATCGATCAGGATCAAGAGATGAGTCACCTTGACTTGTCGTTAAGGCTTTAAAATAATCTTCTATTTGTTTGTCGTATAATCGTTCAATGTTAATCCTTTAATTAATCGCTTTTCGATAAGTCTATGTCTTATTAGTCATTTTTCTTATATTAAATCGAGCTCACGTTTGTAGCTATAGTCCTAAATTCAAATCAAACTTTGGTTTTAGAATACGGTACCTATATTTTTGTGTTATTAATTTTCCAATTAAAAATCTTTTTAAAACAAGTAAAAACACAGGAACGGTTATTTTAAGTATGCAGTATGAGCCCATACGTTACTGCATTATAAAATGGATGAATGTCGCTTATGTATCGTGCATTGTTGATAAATATATCAATGTGCCCCGACAAGGAGACATCTGCTACGAAACTATACTTAGTTAAGTAAATTTCTACATACCGAATATTAATATTTATACACACATGACATCAACAAAAACATACATATACATTTATATCCGTATCACTAATAATTATATATTCCTCTCTTGAGTTCAGTACGTCATCAAGTCAAGTTTTTTTTTCTCACTAGTATTTTGATGAATGTCCGAGGTTTTCATGATATTTCTCCTGTATGTGCATTTGCTAGATGAGCTTTTTCGCCATGTTTGTACTTTATGTCAAGTTTGATACTATAAATTTTGATGCAGAATTGAAAAAGGTAATTTTAAGTAACCAAATAAATAATAGATTAGAATTAAATTATGTACTGATAAAAAATATGATTGCATGGTATACTTTTACTTTTTACTATCAGCAATCAAATGTTTTGTTACTACACACCATACAAAATAAAAAATAACCAAAATCGGTCTATAGATCAAAATTTTGTATCCTAAAACAAAATGCTTCGTCAAATTTCATTAAATATTCTACATGACAATATCTTTTTAACCACTTGCTTATTCTGTTTGTTATAATTATATTACAAAATTTTCACTAATATCTTGGGTTAGAACATCTCGCTACAAAATATACCGTTCTAAAAGTAAATCAATTAAGAGAGGACTTATCACGAAAAAAGGTTGTTGGCGTATCGTTATTTGTTGAAATGTAAAAGCTATCAGCCTCCTAATGCGGAAATCTAGTTTTGAAAAGTTATTACTTGTACTTCGTCCTTTATTATTCATCATGCATTTGCTTCTTCTTGTTTTTAAGCATATGACAGCCGGCAACACTATAGTTTGCAGTGCCATATCGAAATTAATAAAACATATTAGAAAATTTGTTTTTTTTTCTGTCACCAGAAAAATTGTTTTATATAACCTGGAATATAGATAAAATTTACTTCGAAAGATCATTACGTATATAAGGTGAAAATACTAATAGGCCTTCGTGTACTTTTCTTTTATATACCCTATCGACTGTCGGAAAAACGCAGTTACATTGTACATTTGTACATTGTATATAGTTATACGTGGTTGTCTAATTTAATTCTGATTGGTTTAACCGGTTATTATTTTGACTGAATAAATGGACTTGAACAAAATAAAATTGACCCGACTGAAGGTATATATCTGGTGTTGGCGTGTATTAGTTAGACGAATGAATGCACGGAATTAAAAATATGACTTTTAGATTCAATAATGCAATGTCTGAATTGAGCAAGTCACGATGATCACTTCGTGGAGATAATGTTTCCCTTCTTCATGACCCTAAAAGTGATGTTAATTTCAACAAAGAAAAAAATTGCAAAGAAAATGAAAAAGCGAACTCCGATTTTAATTCTTAGTCGTTTCAGAATTTTATTGTTTCAAAACAATTTATTTTTATTTTTCTATGTATAGCTATTGCTCCTTTTTTATTAATTTACTTATACATTAATCAAAGATAGGAATCTAAATAATTTTCAATTAAACAAGGTTAAAAGAATGACAAGGTGATTGTAGTCGGATGGTAAGGCTGGTAGGGCTGAGATGCTAATATGTTTTACGTTTAATCTACTTCCTGTGCGAAATTAAGTCATAATTATCCTGATTACCTAATACAGATATAGATTCATACTTTATAACTCATTTAAATGCTCAGAAAAAGGGTGTATCCGTATACTCTATCTCCAGTTAGAGGATTAGTCTAGACTTCCAATAGGCCTTAGATATCCTCTAAATTAATCAAAAATACAAAGTTAAAATGGTTACTGTTAAAGTTTCATGATAATACGAGTAGAAGTTTAGAACATCATCTACTAACTAGAAACTAGTGGGACGGATCCGGATATCTAAAAAATTTAAGGTAGTCGGATCTGGATTTGTCAGAACCGTACATTTAATATTCGGATCCGGATTAATGGCTTCCAAATATTTATGTAGATATAGTACTATCTGCATATATATGGATCCAGATCTGTATTCGTAAAAACAATTTAAAATAGAATTTTTTTTTTTAAATACTAAATTCTAAAATAAACATATAAATTAAATATTTAACCAAATTTATATATATGTATACAATATTAAAAATTTAAGACGTAATATTATAAAACTAATTTTATGTATATCAATATACAAAATATAATTATTAATAAAATTTAAAATATTTTAATATATAGATCTGGATATCCAGATCTGAAAAAAAAATCTGGATTAAGATTTGCTTTTGACGATTCTGAACTTTTATTATCCGGATCCAAATTTGGATAGTCCGAATAACCTATTTTTGCAACGGATTGAAAGCGGATCTTGGATCGAATCTGAATCTCTATGGTTTCTGTTGCATAATTTAACACCATGGTTGTAACTAGTAGGTTTCATCTTTATTTGTATGAAAAATCCAAAAACAATATCGTTTTGTTTAAAAAACAAAAATTATTGTGAAATACGTATGCTAAGTGTTGGAAAATATAATTCGACTTGTTTTACGAATAAGTTAGGTTTTATCGTGTATACAATTTTTTTTTGAAACCTCCGATTAATCATGGGTTTTACAAATCTGTGGACAATGAATTTTCCGGAGTTCAATCTTTACTGGAAAGAAATCTAAGACCGAGTAACAAAACATATAGATTTTATTTCCGATTAGGGTTATAATTTTAAGTTATCGTCTTCCTTTACTTATAATATATTTTTTTGAGAAAACCTTTAATTATAATTTATTATACCTTTTGAAGGGTCAACAGTTAAAATAGTTTCAAGCCGTTTCATTGTTAAAATACTAATCATCTCTTTCACGTCTAAATCGGTACATTGAATCTTGATAGCTTTTGTTGACATGTGACTGAAGAGATGTCTAAGACATGAGTGTTAGCGTCCAAACACAAATGCAACCTTCTAAACTTTATTAGTTACCAATCTTGTCCATTACAAGAGAATTACAAGCTTTTTCTAGTGGAACTCCCTTTGTAATCATCTCATTTTTATCGATCTTCGTTTTGTTTTGTTTGTTCTATAAATACCGAGTAAGAGTTTTAGACGTAATGAATTAACATGCGGATCCACAAGTGTCGTATCAATCTAAGTATTTTTTTTATTAGATATACCATGATAGTTTTTCAACATATATTATAAGAGCGAGACAGATGCATGGGATCTGAGTTACTAATTGAACTACAGTGATTATGTTCTGATGTATGACCAATCAGACGTCAGAATTCTATATGTTATGCATGTGAAAAGGGTTATGTAGTTGAATTATCAAGTGACGTAAAGTTAATACGTGCTTAAGTTTGATAATGGGCTTATTTATGTGTTAAAAAGCCCAGTTGCTCTGGATTGAATCAAAATATTATTAATATTTTAAGATAGTGAAAAGATCATCAGTGTAATCAAATTATAACAGATGATGACCCAAAGAATAATCAAATGACCCAATGCGGGAAGCAAATCTTAGAAACTCAAAAGAATAACCAAACCAAATCAACAAATCTGAAGTTAAATTAAAAGAAAGAAAGAAACTGCACCAAGTTGAATTTTCCGGCAACACGATCAGCCGAGGTTGCATTCCGTGGGTTTGAGGTAGGCATGCGGTTTTTGTCTGAACCGAATGGACCGAACCGGACCGAACCGATTTTTTTTCGGTTTTCGGTTCGGGTCGGTTTTCAATTCGGTTCAATTCAGTTCAATTCGGTATGGGTTTGAAAATTAATTCGGTTAGCGGTTTGGTTCGGTTCGGTTTTCAATTTTTTTAAAAATTAAAAATTGTAAAAACCGAAAATAAACCGAAAATAAACCGAAAATAACCGGAAAACCGAACCGAAAATAATCGAATTAGCCAAAATAACCGAATTAAACCGAATTTAACCACAAATACCCAAATATTTTGGAAAAATCATACCAAAATTAACCGAAAATTTAAAAATTCGGTTATTTTCGGAATTAAAATTGAAAACCAAAAAAAACCGATAACCGAACCGAACCGAACCGAAATTTTATTCGGTTTATTTCAGAATTTTTTTTAAAACTTCGGTTAACAGAAAACCGACGGTTCGGTTCGATTCGGTTTCGGAAAACCGAAGTCGCATGCCTACCTTGAGGGAAGCTCTTGAAATCATCACAATAGTTATAGATCATGTAGTCATCTTGTACACACTTCATCTGTCCGAGCTGATTGGAGTTAAGTGTTGTCCACATCCACGAGTTGCTATTCGCATCGTACGTAACCCAATTCCATACTGAAGTCCAACTACAGCAGTCCACATCATTGAAACTCCTGTAAGAAGCGCTGAATGGAGCGTTAGTCCAATCAGTCTTGACTCGACCCGCCTGAGTTGCCCAATAATCAGCTTCGCATAGACTCGAGTAGATCTTCATCGGCTGGCTCTTCGGGTAAGCCACACCATGAGCCTCATTATTCTTGAACACCCTGATTAGGATACCGTCCACTAGAAAGCTTTTGATATCCAAAAAATAAAACACGTAATCAAGAACCGTCATAGATGTGATGGGTTTTGCCGAGGGAAGTGTTGGCTGACCAGATTAAGTAACGGAGACGGTGGCGGTTGTTGAGGAGAGTGGCTGTTACCGGCAACATTGTGATTGGGAAACGGAGAGAGGAGAGAGAAGTGACTGAGAAAAAAATTGTCGTTGGCTATTCAACAATGTCTCGCGGGATCCAAGCTAAGGGTGAGCAGTCGGTTAGGTTGGATTTGGTTTGGTTTAGTTTAGTTTGACTTTTTTTTTTGAATTTCTGGACTTTTCTTTTGAAAGTAGAATTTCTGGATGTTGAAAATAGATTTCGCTATCATAATTTTTATTTTAAGAAAATGGGCTTTCAACTAAAATGCAGATAAAAATTTACAAGGATTATATCATCAATTGGTTTTATTTGGGGGATTCTGGATTCTAAGGAATTTTATCTGAAATCCAATTATATTTTAGTTTGATTTTGACAAAATATTATGCCAAAACGATGCTTAACTGAATTTGATTTATTATTGTAGTTTTCTAATATATTTCAGTTGTATATGATTATTCTTTTTATCACTTGATCAAGAATTTGAAACGATTGTGCACATTATATAAAATTTTACTACAATTTGTCAAATTTTGTTGATTTTAATTGTAAAAATGCAAACAGAGAAAATATGATTACTATTTTTTACGTTTAAAAGACGATTCTGGATTGAGAAGAAAGTTGTTTTACGGAAACTTTGGTTTTCACTTATATTTTCTCGTGACATTACACACACTTATATAAGAAACTATCTCTGCTTCAGACTATATAGTACATAATGTCATGACATTCCACTTTGTAGCTTTTTCTTGGATTTGTTGTTAATAGTTGTAGGCGGCAGGATAAACATCGAATATTTATTTGCATCGTCAAAGTCCCGACGGACCTGACCCCGCCTCTAAAACTTAGTCATCTTTGATGAACGTAGTTTGCAAGATGATGAAGATCCATATTAAAAATTCAAAAATAATAGATAGTATAAGATTATATAACCCAGTCTCAAATATCTGTGCGACCAGGTTGAAGATCACTGCCCCTCATTACCGAAGTTGCTAATCGCGGTTACCGGATGGCAAATGATGAAATGACCCATTTATCAATTTTCACGAAACAGGTTATTGCCGAGAAGTGATATCTCACCAAACAAAGAAAGTATAGGGTGTATGAGAGGCAAATAGAATATCGAAGAGGAGAAACAGCAATGGAGTTGAACCTAATGTGATGGCGCAAGTGCCGGAGACGGTGGGCTACGGGCAACGGTCAACACTGTCGATGGGAAATTGAACTGAACAGAGGTAGTAGGGCTTTTGATTCTGAAGTGATTGGGCTAGAAACTGACGCTGGTGTCTATTGAGCACAAACTAATTAGATTAATGGGTTAGACCCAAAGTCTTGTTTACATCTGTGCTTATTGTGTTTTATCATCTGGTAGGAATATTTAAAACAATTATTCGCATCTTAAAACGTATAATTATTTTTCAATTTCTAACAATTTTCCTTTTGGAAAATCGAAATGCGGATATCCAATAGAGATTATGATTTACGTTTATAATTAACAAATTGATATGGTGAAACGTTTACGCCACAAAGCTTTCGGTGTCATGAGTCACTGAAAGATAGACCAATCCCCCGGATCATGCCCGCCTATAGTTTGAAGTTGTAGCTAATGAGGCGTATATTATATTTGCACTGCAAGATCCCTAATCTCACTGCCAAAAACGTAACCATCTTTGATAAACCTAACTCGTAACATCAATAATAGGAAAATGCATGTGACAAAGTTAACGAAGAACGATAAGTGCTGGATGAGACTTTTTTTTTTTAGTATGCAAACACTATATGGTCCACATCAGATAACCACGTCCCTTTGGTGTGTCAGCCAATATGTCACTACGATGGTGAGAAGAATATACATAACCAATTAATCAAAAACAGGACCATATTTAGACAAAGTCTAAAGCCTAATGAAACACTTGTTTGATTTTCAAAATTTAAAGTGCATACATGGATTTAGACTTTTTTCTTTTTAATAACTTCATGGATTTAGACTTTTATATCCGTTAAAACAAGCTAATTAAAATTTACACTAATTTTTGTAACGTCTAAATTTTAAGACCAATCCTGAACAGTAAACATGAACAAAACTTATAGCAGCCAGCACGAACTGCAAAGTATGGAATGGTCAAGATTCATATAAAGGAGACACCACCACATGGTGCGGTGAAGAGGAGAAGATCCAAAGCTAAAATAGTTTTGATTCCACTTCATAATTCAAAAAAAATAAATGCGCGGGTGAAGAACACGCGCAGTGGCGGTGAGCACAAGGAATCTGCGGACGAGGCGGAAGCATATGCCCCCACTTGATCATTATGATCATGATGATGATATATGCCACCATACCGTGGGAAGAAAACTTAAATATATTCACGCATTAAATAAATAAAAAATAGGCAGAAAGCGCCACGTGGATCACTACCTGGCGTTACAGAAGCATCGCATCTTCTAGTTCTTAGCCCAGAAACAAAAAGACCAAAAAAAAAAGTTTTCGAAAATAAAAAAACGATTTTACATATATATTTTTTCCTCCTCTCCTCATCAAATCAAAAACCAAGATAGATCAGAGAGGCTCGAAGCGTGATTCAATCTCGTTTCTGAATCGAGATTTCGTATTTCTTCTCCGAGATTGAAAGGTAAATTGAATCCGTCCTCTCTCTGTACCAAGATGATGATTATCTTTTGGATTCATTCCGTGTAATTGCATGTCTTTCTCCAGAGAAAATTGGTAGGGAATCCGATGGAGAATCGATTCTAATACCTAACGGATGTGCAGCAGCAATCGAACAATCAGATTCGCCGCCATGGATTCCGGTTCGGTAAACTCCTCCTCCGTCACCAGCCCAGGCTCCAGCCTTAACGACGAGCCGCACCGAGTGAAGTTCCTCTGCAGCTTCCTAGGCAGCATACTGCCCCGTCCCCAGGACGGGAGGCTGAGGTACGTGGGAGGGGAGACGAGGATCGTGAGCGTCTCTCGAGACGTTCGGTACGAGGAGCTGATGAGCAGGATGAGGGAGCTTTACGAGGACGCGGCGGTTTTAAAGTACCAGCAGCCTGACGAGGATCTCGACGCGCTGGTCTCGGTTGTGAACGATGACGACGTGACGAATATGATGGAGGAGTATGATAAGTTAGGATCCGGAGGGGACGGGTTCACTAGGCTTAGGATCTTTCTGTTTTCGTCGTTGTCTCTGGAGATGGATGGTGGTGGTGGTGCTTCCGGGTATGATGATCAGAGGAGATATGTTGATGCGCTTAATAATTTGGTTGAGGGGACGGATTTTAGGAAAGTGATGCAGTATCCTGACTCGCCTCGGTTCAATTTAAATGACGATTTGAACCGGTTTTTAATCAGCTGGCTATTGAGAGTGGGAGTCAGAGGGGTGGAAATGAGATACCTGTTGCGCAGTATAACAACCTTCACCAGCTGAGGATCCCACGTGTGGGTTCGGGGCAGATGATTGCGTCTAGGTATGGTGGTGACGTGGAAGGTACGTGGAGTCCTTACTATTCTCCTCGGCATCATGGTCATTTTCAGGAGTTCCCGTCTTCGCCTTCCTCTGCTCGTTACCGGATGCCGTATGGGGAAGTTCCTGAGGATTACGCGAGGGTAGGTCATCATCCTTTGTATGAACAGCACCAGGGACAGGTTGTTCCTGATAACGTGGTGTGGGTCCCGGCTGGGGCCACGCAGCTTGAGAGTAAAGGAGGTTTTCCTGGGAACGTGCTTCACGGTGGTGGTCCAAGTGGTGGGTATGAAGGTGGTGGTGGTAATATATGCGAGAGCTGTCGTGTGCCGTTTCATAAGAACCATCAGCCGTTTGAGCAGTCTAATGGGTTTCAGCCGGCTCCTTCTGCTCATTGTGCGCAGTGTCCACCCAACAGGGAGCCTTTTATGCTTAACGCGGATCCGAAGCCTCCTACTCCTCAAGGGGGTTATGCGAATGAGACTTTCGGGCATGAAAGAGGATGGATAGTTCAACAACAGGTGAATCCTAATCCTAATCCTCCACGTATTGATGATGGGAGGCCACTTTTATCTAATGTTGGAAGACCAAGTGATCATTACACTCTTGATGGTCCTGGGATGAATTATCCTTTTGGCCACCGACCAGGACCTGAAATTTCCAATGAAGGGTTTCATGATAAACCTCTTGGTGGTGGCATTCCTTTGAACCCGTCCAACCCTGAGGAACGTGGGTTTCACTACGGGAATAATCTGTATGCTCCAGGACCTGAAAGTATTCACTCAGCAAGTCATAGCCACGTCTACCCGCAGCAAAATATATGGCAGAACGTTCCAAACCATATAACTGGTGCTCCAGGCTTGCCTATTCAGCAAGTCAATGGCACAGCTAATCAAGCTGTTATCAGGAATCCGATAGACAGTGCTTCTAGATATTCTATTGGAGTGGAGAATCAAAGTGTTTTAGTCGGTTCTCCGCAGAACATTTCAGGCTTTGATGCCATATCTTCTCCTGGCCAGCCTTACTACCCCAATCCCCATTTTCAAGATAGAGCCTTCCCTTTAGACCCAAATTGGGTGCCATCTGAGAACCAGGCTGTTCGTAGCGAATATCTACAGGGGATTAAGCCTTTATCAGGGCCCATGTTACAGACAAACCTCGATGCTGCACCAATTATGCAGACACCAGATTGTGTTGAAGTGGTGAGGCCCGTGGAAAGCAAGGTTGCTCAGGGAAGTGAACACATCAACTATGTTGATACTGGTGTCACAGATGGTGTTCATTGCCTAGATAAACATCAACCCTTAGCTGAAGGAAAGAATGATGTGGTAGAAGTTAGTCCTTCTGCTGCTGCTGCTCCTCCTTCTGAAGGGGCGGAGCTATCAGTCGAGCGTTTGAGTTTCTTGCCCGAGTTAATGGAATCTGTGAAGAGGGCGGCACTTGAAGGAGCTGCTGAGGTGAAAGCTCATCCAGAAGAAGCCAACGATCATGCGAGGCAGGAATTGGTGGAAAACGAATCAGAGCATGTGGTGAGTATCATGAGATTTTAACTTGTTATTAGGACCTTAAGGTATAATAATCCTTTCTTCTGATTTTCATTTTGCAACAACATATTGTTTTTCAGAATGCTCAAGTCGAACATGAGGATTCTGATAGCGACAATCCAAACAATTTTAAGATTGAGCCAACAAAGGCGGAGGCGGAAGCTCTATCTAGGGGACTTCAGGTTTTGTATAAATTTACTTTATTGAAAAGAAAAAAACTAAACAGATTTTTCCACTTTTTGACTGTGTTACCACCTTGTTCGTGTAGACTATAAGAAACGATGATCTGGAGGAGATCCGAGAGTTAGGTTCTGGAACATATGGATCTGTTTACCATGGCAAATGGAAAGGCTCAGATGTTGCAATAAAGAGAATCAAAGCAAGTTGTTTTGCAGGCAAACCTTCTGAAAGGGAACGTTTGGTAAAATTGGTTTCCTTTATTATCAGTTGGCTTTGAACACATTCATCAAAGTTATAACACTCCAGTATTATTTTCTTTCTGTTGCAGATAGAAGATTTTTGGAAAGAAGCTCTGTTACTGAGCTCATTGCATCACCCGAACGTTGTGTCTTTCTATGGGATAGTTCGTGATGGTCCTGATGGTTCTCTAGCAACTGTCGCTGAGTTCATGGTTAACGGATCTTTGAAACAGTTCTTGCAGAAGAAAGACAGGTAAAAATATTTACATACTAACTTTATAGAGTATCCAGATATTTGATATCACATTTGGTTGATTCATCCAGAACTATTGATCGTCGCAAAAGACTCATCATAGCCATGGATACTGCTTTTGGGATGGAGTATTTGCACGGAAAAAACATAGTTCATTTCGATTTGAAGTGCGAGAATCTTCTTGTGAACATGAGAGATCCTCAGCGTCCTGTGTGCAAGGTTAGGTTTCTGATTATCTGATCTCTCCCACATAATGAACAACAAGAAGCTTATGTATTTCTGAATTCTGATAAATATGTCTCTTTCCAGATCGGTGATTTGGGTTTATCTAAGGTGAAACAGAAGACTTTAGTGTCAGGAGGTGTTCGCGGGACATTGCCATGGATGGCACCAGAGCTCTTGAGTGGCAAAAGCAACATGGTTTCTGAAAAGGTATAACCAATCTCTTATAATGTCTTCAGATTTTTTTATGTAATACAATAACACAGTCACTAACCAAACCCGTATCTCTAGATCGATGTTTACTCGTTTGGGATTGTAATGTGGGAATTGCTCACTGGTGAAGAGCCTTACGCAGATATGCACTGTGCTTCTATAATAGGTAAAACTTTCATTCTCAACTAAAACATAACATACTACTAACGATTGGTTCATGACAAAATAGATTTGGTGTTTAATTCATAACAGGAGGTATAGTGAATAATACATTGCGTCCGAAAATCCCACAGTGGTGTGATCCAGAGTGGAAAGGATTGATGGAAAGTTGTTGGGCATCTGAGCCAACAGAGAGACCATCCTTTGCTGATATATCACAGAAGCTCAGGAATATGGCTGCTGCTATGAATCTGAAATAAAATAAAATAAAAAGAAGAATAAAGATGATTGGTGATGATGATGAAGAAAAAGAAGATGGCGATGGTGCATGGCTTCTATTTACTTGGGTTTTTATAAAAAGTATAGTTAAGCCTATTTTAAGTTACCACTTGGTTTTACGGTACCAGCGTTTTTTATGGGTATATATATAAGTTAAAATCTTGAATTTAGAGGATTTTGTTATGGAACTTTTGATCAAGCAATGTGTTAGTTGCTGCACTTGATGATCACTGAGCTCTGTCTCTGGTTCATATTGTTTTCTTCTTTCTATTGGGGTGTATATAGAACTTGTGGTTGCAGACCGGTTACATTCCTTCTTTGTATTGCTTGAAGAAAGGTTAATAATATTGTTGTTCTTAAAATTCGAGAGATGGCTATAAATGACTACTAGTCAGTCCTTCAAAGATAGAGCACTTATGTTGGATCTTCATATTGCATTGTCAGTTAGATAAGAAGATTACAAAGCATATAGCTATTGATCTCTGCATCTAGAAGATCACAAAACTTGTGGTTGCAGACCAGTTCGGTGCTCTCTGCTTCGCTCTGTTTTTTAGATCAAACCGTATTGCAGTTGATCTCTCTCTTTGATCTTTTGCATTCTTGGATCAAACCAAAGATTGGTAGACGTCCAGAGGCAGGAGTACTCTATGCATAGAATCTCCTCTTCCCTACTTACAATCCCACGTAAGTTTAGTTTTCTGAGTATTTATAGGAAATCAAGTGTTGGTGATGCCTTCGCTAAAATGGCTAGACATAACTCCCAAAACATATAATTTGGTCTCAGTCCTTGTAAATTTGGGTGTTGTATAGAACTGAAGTATCCAAGTTGACTACAAAAAAAAAGCACAGTGTTAGTCATCCAGAAGATGTAATGGAACTCTTGCTACGTCAGGATTTTGAACCACTGGCCAGGGGGTTTGAGCCCAATAAGATCCATCATAATTATTGCATTCAGAGGACTTGGACTTTTTAGTCTCCTAAGATGAATCATTTAACCATTAACCACAATGAACTGGTTACTAGTTTAGAAGTCACATAAACGTTTCTTAAAAAAAATAGTAACACTGACAAATGAAAAACATGGTCTGAGAAGCTCCCTAAAACGTGGTCGTCTACCACAAAAGTTCCCAAGTTTCAAACAAACCCAACCCAACCCACAAACTAAACAAAGAAATTAGTGTTGAATAGAGATGAGGTTAGGTAATGGATTAAAGTGTCCGAAGACACACTTGAAGGATAGCAACAAAGTTTGACAGGACTGCAATCCTTTCAATATCTCTCTCTCTCAATAGTTAGTAACTTATTAGGTTTGACTTAATGATTTGTTTGATTCTTAATTAATAATATCGTAAAATTACTCTAATAAACAATTGTATTTGTTCTCTGTTGAATAGAAAAGTCAGCCTTTTATATGTACCAAAGATCTTCTTAATTTCTTGTCAATTAAATACTGTGCAAGTGAAGTAGGAGAAGAATTAAAGCATGACGTTATCAACTCCGATGTCGTATCTTCCTTGTTCACAGAACATATTCTTCTAACCAGTTAACAGTTTTAATATAGGAAAATTTAACAAAATCTTGTTTTCGTACATTGGACTTCATAAATGTTGTGTCATCGACCTTCAAAAAGACGAACCGTCCAAGAAAACAATTTTATTTGTAAGTTTTCCATTTTTTAAGAGCCAATATATGATGCATGAATGATGTATACCATTTTAATACGGAAGCAAATTAGTGTGTATAAGACTAACACATAATAAGCTTTATTACTTATGAGTATACTATAAGTAATGGTTGAATTCTGAAAGACAGTTGTATTAGTTATCTAGTAATATAAGGTAAGTGTAAGGTCATCATATAAGAAACCAATGTCAGTCATTCGTTGTCAAAAGAAAAAAACAATGTCTTGTCTTCTACAACATATACATATACGGTATGTTTATGTTTAATTATGACCTCTTAAGTCTTTATACAACACCTAACACGCGCTAATGACATTTCCATATGGCAAACTCACACGTACACACCCACACGTACCATACATATATATATTTTGGTTTATATAATACAGTTCATCAAATAGATATTATAAATGAAATATAATATCTACAAGATGCATTACATATAAAGGATAACATTCATTTACCGTCTCATTGCAAAGGAAGTTACGTACGGTATTGTGTTAGTCAACCCAAGTGACGTGATGAGTAGTGACACTATTCTTTTCTTCTTCTTTTTCTGTTCAAAAGAGTGACACTTTTCTTGGATTAATTTTTTGTTGGTAAAAAGAAAAGATTCTTTATAAAAATTGGCAAACTCAATTCTTATCTTGAATTGTTTGTGGTATGAGAAATAACATAGATTTTTACGAAGAAAACTAAACGCAAAAACATAAAAATGATGAATTTTTAGAAGTTTGTTATTAATATTTTGTTTTCTCTAATCATATATAAACTACATTACCTTTTAATTTGTTTAGTGGATCGTATTTACTCAAAGTTATGATCCTATAAAATTTGTTGTTGTTTTTTTATGTTTTATAAACTCTTCTAATATGCTGATATTAATTAGCCTTAATCTTAAGGCTTAAGTAGCATGTAAATACATATAAGTACAAATGCACAGTACATTTGAATTCGAGATATAGTTGGACCCAAAACTTAAATGTTTTTTTCTTTCTTTGAATCAATATTTCTAACTGGATCAGATATACCAGTTGATTGGTTAGATCGGTTTAATCGATCAAACCAAATTTTTGTTTTAAAAATTAAGTATATAAATATATATTTACACTATCTGAACTTAAAATGTAATTTTACATATAATATGTTTTATGTTTTCTTTCATTAATTATAAAAATAAATAATAAGCATAAATCTAGCTATATTTAAAGTAAACAAATGAATACTATGTAAACTGAAGCTGATAGGAAAACACAAATGATTGATTGTTCAAATAACTGAATTTATTTATTACTACAACTAAAATCAATTTTTATAAATATACCAAAATGAAAATAATATATGAAAACTAAAGATAAAAATTTGCATTTTTAAGAGAATAGAATTATATCAAAATCAATTAAATTGAATTATAATAATCAAACATTGATTATAAAATATTAAATTTTAATAAAAATTGAAAATACATTAATTATGTGTTGATGTTTAGAACCGATTTTACCGAATTTTTCTCAAATCTAAATTTTAAACTAAACCAAATTTGACCTATTGGCCTGGTTTTCGAAACAATGTTTTAGATAAATATTTGCATGATTATTTTCTTTTTAATACGAGAAACATAAAGAACTTACTAAATGTAATGAATTCAGGAGATATTAAGAATTTAAGTTGTTTATATAAACATGATAAACTCGAATCAATGAGTAATAAAATATTTTTTGATGTTAAAGAAAACTTGAATCAATGTTAAGTCCAACACTAGGCTATTAGTATTTAGAAATGATTTTGAACCTTTTGATTAATGATTTTAAAAATAAAGCATAAGGATATGATACCTAAATGTTAGCCAGAAATTAATATCGAACAATATTGATTGATTATTCTAATTTAATTTAAAGGATACTAGATCTTGATCCGTGCGATCGCACGGGTATTAATTTTTAATTTTAGTTTTTATTTATTTATAATAAATAGTATATTTGTAATATTTGATTGTTTTATATTAACTAAATAAATGGTGGTATTTGGGTATCCACTCGAATTCGATTAAAATCTATTCGGATTTGAGTTTTTTGAGTTTAAAGATTCTAACTCTATTCGGGTATTTATAACCTTTGGTTCCGGTTTGATTCAGATATTTGCGGGTTTGATAACCCGTTTAAACTATTTTTAAATTTTCAAAATTTATATTTTTTTAAATTTCTCTATATCTTAAAATAAAAATAATAGAACATATAAAATTGTAAATTTGAGTAATGTAAGCGAAAGTACCTAAATTAAAAATTAAAAATATGTTTAACTTGAATATTTGGATGAAGAATAAATATAAATTTTAAGTATTTTTGGTGTTTTTGATTATTGTTTATCTACTTTAAAAGTTTACTTTTGATTATTTTTTATATTTCAAATATTTTAAACAATTTAAAATATCTTATATCTTGGATATTAATTCGAAAAATAGCTAACATATTGAAGTATATAAATATGTTTTAAATACATTCGAATATCTGAAATATTTTGTTCGGATAAAGCTTGGTTATAGTTCTCTAGCTACCAAGTTTGGATATTATCTAGTTTTAGTTAAAATCTGTTAATACTTTTTTCGTTCATATTTTTTAAATGAAGAGTTGATATTATAATTTCCAGAATTGTTTGTCTAATAAAAATGTATTTTTTTTTTAATTTGACATTGATTTAATGGAGAAGTTAATAAAGTGTATTTAATTCAAATTTAATTTTGAAAAATACATTAATCTAAGTAGAAAAGACAAAACACTAAAATAGAAAGTATCATTTAATTATGTATTTAGTTCAAATTTAATTTTGGAAAACACATTAATCTAAATGGAAAAGACAACATTAAAATAGGAAGTATTATTTAATGTCAGTGGCATACCATTGTAAATAAAAGTGAAAATTAAGGAATATTTTTATGGGTACTTCTATTTTAATAATATAGATGATACCTAAAGATTAGCCAGGAAATTTTAATCGAGCAATATTGATTGATTAATCTAATTTAAAGTCTGTTACCCATATATCTAGTTTATCCTTTCATAACATAATAATATCTAAGGATAGATAGGGATCAGACATCTGGATATTTGAATTATTTGTGATATGATTCATTTTGTCAGGATCAGCAATTTTGTTATATAGTTTATTTTTACACCATTCAAATAGTTGGTGAAAACAATTATCATCTTTTAAAATTGTAACAAATAGATAATTAATTTAGTGAGAGAAATATTGTTAATATTTAAAACTTATATAAGTAAAAATAACTACAAATTTGTTTTTGTTTTAATTACACAATATAGTATCAACTTTGTTTATGTAAAGAGCTTTAATTAATATATTTACCAGAAACCGACAATAATATATATATATATATATATATACCGGATAAAATATTTGCGTTTTGATCATTTTAACTGAAATTATATATCTGCATTTAACTAGTTCTGTAGAATTATGAATATCCAATTTTTTTGTAAACTAAATATCCAATTTAACTTGTTCTGTAGAATTATGAATATCCAATTTTTGATCGTGTATTTTGTCCCAACCCTATAATACATTGGACACATGAATACATTCTACTCTTATGTGTACGCTAGCCATTATATATATGCATATATATTTAACCACTAACCAGGTCGGTTTTATGTCTTAAAGCTTGGTATTTATCAAATGCATCGATTCTATGGATCTGAAAAAGGACAACAAGAAACATTTGCGTTGCTTTTATTAAAATCTGAATTTTCTGGTGTCTTCAATCTTTATTATTATATACTTCTTAAAATCTTTATTATACTGAAGGGATCGATATTAAATATAAATAATATTAGTTGCTCCTTTTAAAAGTTTGATGGCTTCCTCTTGTTATTTTGTTGCATACTTTTGGTTCCTTATCTCACTTGATCTTATTTAACTAACTAACTAGATTTTGACCCG
The DNA here is from genome assembly GCF_000801105.2 of Raphanus sativus. Lineage (NCBI taxonomy): Eukaryota > Viridiplantae > Streptophyta > Magnoliopsida > Brassicales > Brassicaceae > Raphanus > Raphanus sativus. The sequence goes on from NC_079513.1 coordinate 22,870,905, forward strand.
CACAACCGTGCGGGTATTTATGTTTATATATATATATATATATATATCTGTTTTATTTAGTTAGTATATATTTTTAAAATTATTCATATATTTAAATGTCTAAATCATTGTTTTAACTAGAATAATCTTATAGTTTTTATGCTGTTAATTAACTAATTATTCATATATATATATATATATATTGCTTCTTATTATGTATTTAATTTTTGTTATTGAATTTGATTTTGATGATTAAAAATGACATACTTGAAAATTATTTTTTATTTAATTTATCATGATCCCGCCCGTAATTCAAAATGCTAGATTTCTTTGAGAAATTTGTTTAATTTATTATAGATTATTGTATATATAAAATTTTAAGATAAGTTATTTTTTTATACATGTTATATAATTAAACAGAAATGGATATTGTTTTCCAACAAAATCTTTTTAAAATCTTTGTAAAATGTATTTTTGAAAACTAATCATTTTAAGTGGCTATTATCATTACAATATTTATATAATTTTTATTCTTTTTGTTTATAAATCAAAACTAAATTAAATTTAAATTTCTGGTTATATTTTATGACAAATAAAAATTAAATTAATCAATTTTCGAAACTAAATTTTGAAAAAAATTCTTCAAAGATTTTGTTAGAATTTTCTTAAATTAATATTTATATTTATTTTAAATAAAAATGAGGATATTAAATAGTTAAGTTATGTGTATATTATAAATCTTCTAAATAATGGTCCAACTTAAAATATTACATATAAAATAAAGTTGTGACTTCTATTTTAATATAATAGATAACGATTTTTTGATAGAATATATTGTTTAATAATACGATTACTTTTCAAACATCTCTGTGATCAATCAAGGCCAATTAGTGTAAGTTGTCTGGTTGTTCCGATCAATTATTGTATTTAATTAGGCTCCTCACTTTTCATTAAAAAAGTCTTTGAGACTAATTAGTTTAATTTCCACAGTTTCATCGGCAACGTTTATAAATCTAAATAAACCTTAGAAAAATATAACTAAATACAAAAATCATATAGAGACTACATATATATATATATATATATATTAAAAACCCAAATTACTATGTTATATTGCAAAGGAAATCCTATAAATATTTTAGTTACTAATAAAATAACTTTACCCACTCTCGAACTTAACTCTTGTATGGTTGGAAAAGCTTTTAGCATTTTTTAACTAATCGTTGTTCACCTGATTCATGTAGATTAAATTTTGATGCATATGCAAAACCATTTCAGCGCATATCTAATTGTATTCATAAGATTAAACTAATTTGCAAAAAAAAAAATCTAGATAAAAGACAAAATTTTAAATTGCTATTAGCAAATAACGAAATTGTACCACAAAGGGATATATTAGAAATTTAATGCATGATTTAGTTGATAGTACTTTCAAAAGTGTTTTCATTGAGTATTTTTGTAGATGGTTTTAACAAAAGCTTACATACATGCATGAGGGTATGTAATTTAAAACCAAAAAAAATGTCAAAGTTTACATGGTGGTAATGGAAATCCATTTAGTTTTTTTAATGTCTAAAGAAAAATCCTTTAACAAATTAAAAAGGAATGTTAAAGAAAAAAATCAAACTTATTTACCTAAACAAAAACAACCCTCAAAATGATCAGACGTGTTGATTAAATCGCTAAAAATGAACTTTTTCTGATATGATCATTGTTTAAACGATTACACAATCTGAACATTTCATATTTATATTTAAGGTATTCCTATTAGATTCTATTCGAAATTGAAAATACACCCATTGCTTGTATAATATATATCATCCATATAAACTATATATTAGTATAGTGTACTCGTATGTGTTACTGTGCATTTGTGTAAAAGAAGCTATAAGTCAAAGAACAAGAGTTTCTAGAATCAAAATGAGAAAGAAATAAACGGCCTAGACATGGAAATAAATGCTTACACTGAGAGGAAGTCAAACTTATTTTGCAAGGAGTCATAACCGTATATATTTGGTCTTCTCGATATCGACGTTTCTCCTTAAGGCACACGCATTTTAATACTCATCATCTTACGTTGTTACATCATCTGTTAATATCGTAGAAGCTTCGTCAAACTGCAGTTTCTATAACAACTTACAAGCACTGAGTGTTTTTAACAGTCACTAACCAAGAAATGTTTTATTTAAACGGAAAACTACGAGGTGGCTGAGAATTGCATGGTCGAAAGAAGAAGTACTATGGAAACACATTGTATTATTCTGTCTTCTATGGAATGGTAATTATGATTATCACTGTCTTACTTCTGCTAGTTCCCGATGTATTTAATCGTAACAGAATCCCAAATATATAATGTCGCAGGGGTTTAGTAAGTAGTCTTACTGGTAAGAATTTGTTATTTTCTCAAATCTTTAGTCAAGTAAAATGGTCTCAAATGTTCATATTTTTTTCTAAGAAATTAAAAGTTTAACATGCTCTAGTTTCTTGTTTAGGCCACCACATATTATGCAAGTGCAAGTTCTGAAAACTCTCTCGGCTTTTTACTCAAACTTTTCTGCCATAAGAAAGTCAAGAGCTTGTGTACCTTTTCTAACAGAATTCATTTATATTCAAACCATTACCGATAAAGGTAAGCAAATTATCCAAATTCAAGAGGAACGTCAGAAGTTAAAAATAACTAATTAGCGATGACATTTGATTGGCTATAGAGGGGAACATTTCAACCCAAGTCACGACAAATCAAGGCGATGGTTTTTTCCTGCCCTCTAATTTGATCAATTAATTAAAATATGTAAAGTGCTATACAATTGGACACAATTTCACGCAAGTCTTTCTTTGCGTTAATGATTATTAAAACTGAGACAACTATACACATTTTAAAAATAGATAAAGAAAGAAAGGTTAGAAAACTAATCCAAAAAGCAGAAAAGCAAAAACCCTAGTCAGAAAATAATACAATTAGGGTTGAAGTTGAATTATGAAAAAGAATAGAAGGCGGAGAAGACTTTTTTATAAACTTCTATTATTTACATTTTCAGTTATAATAATCATCAATTAACACCTTCCTTTTCTCGTCTTTATAAACCATCTCTTCTAAGCATTAGATCATTTCATCATCATCAAACATAATAACACTTCGAAAGAAGAAGAGCAACAGGAACAAGAAAAGACAAAAAAGATTCGTAAGAAAAAATGGGAAGAGCTCCATGCTGCGACAAAGCAAACGTGAAGAAAGGGCCATGGTCGCCTGAAGAAGATGTGAAGCTCAAGGACTATATCGACAAATATGGCACTGGTGGCAACTGGATCGCACTGCCTCAAAAAATTGGTAATAATACAGTATAACTTATACTTAAATAATCCTATAATTAACTGCATCTTGCTTATTTTCACCATGTTATATCATCCAAAACTTATACTTTGAATCTTATTTTTAACATTTTTTATATTACTTGTTTGGGTCAATGGAAGATTCGTTGAATCAACCTCTTGGATTTTAATCTATGATTCAGCCATTCAGACGCTATCCCAATTAGCTGTCCTAATTTAATGGTTTTGTGTGAATCGAATCATAGGATTGAAGAGATGTGGTAAGAGTTGCAGACTGAGATGGCTTAATTACTTAAGACCAAACATCAAACATGGTGGCTTTTCTGAGGAAGAAGATAGTATCATCTTGAGTCTTTACATCAGCATTGGAAGCCGGTAAGTGATTCATCTATATCTTTTAATTCCAATTAATCAGATAATTAATTAATCAACACATCTTAGTTAGATAAATTAATAAATTTATCAACACATATAATATATTATTGGGTTCAGAACTAAAGGTAATTGCTGTAAAAACTAAACTTGATCTCCCTGTCTTTTTACCTTTCGTCTACGAATCTTATGCTGAAACACATGCAAGCCCATGTTTCAAGCTATGGCACATCTCATAAAATTTAGGGTTTATATTGTCTCTTTCTCCTTGTTTTGGTGTTTTTGGAAGCACCTTTATACATTTACATGTATGAAATATGAACTTAACTGTGGTCTATAAGAAGATAAGATTCCTATAATTAATTGTAACCTTAATTAATGTGATATATGTGCAGGTGGTCAATAATTGCAGCTCAGCTTCCTGGAAGGACAGACAATGATATCAAAAACTACTGGAACACAAAACTGAAGAAGAAGCTGCTTGGCAGACAGAAACAAATGACTCGTCAAGACTCTATTGCAGATTCGAATGAAAGCAATATTAACAACAACAACAAGAGTCCTCAAAATCTGAGTAGTTCGGCGCTAGAGAGGCTTCAACTTCACATGCAGCTTCAGAATCTACAAAGCCCTTTCTCTAGTTTCTACAACAACCCTATCTTGTGGCCCAAGCTTCATCCACTACTGCAGAGTACTACAACTACTCCGGATCAAAACTCTAAGCTTGGATCCCAAGAGTGCTTCCACCCTCGTGGAGCTAACGTTGTTCATCAGAACAATAATATCAAGCTAGCTGGGATCAACGATGGAGTCTCTCCTTTCTATTCAGAGAACGTAGAGCAATCCCTAAACCCTACTCACGGATTTCAACCTAATTTTGGGTTTTCGCAGGACTTTCAGCAAGATAATCATAACATGGACCTTATGAACAGAGGCGGTTCTAAAGAATTGTTTCAAGTGGGCAACGAGTTTGAACTGACGAACGGTTCAAGTTGGTGGTCAGAGGAAGTCGAGTTAGAGAAGAAAACAACGTCGTCGAGTTCTTGGGGATCAACTTCTGTTCTTGATCAGACGACTGAAGGAATGGTTATGCTTCAAGATTACGCTCAGATGAGCTACCACAGTGTGTAATAATTCATATCATGTATTTATACATGTATGTATAACTATAGGAATGGAGTATTGATGAATTATGTTTTATGTATTTTACGGTCATAAGCTTATAGCATGTGTCGAGGGTGAAAGTTTTTTTTTAATAATATGTTTTAAAGTGTAACGAGTTGTGGATAATAATGTAAATCATTAATTCTACTTGCTTTTCTTATGTTCTGGAACGACGATATAAAACACTTGCATAGAATTAAAAATAATTTCTGACCCATTTTATGATTGTATGTCTTACAAAGTTTTATTGATTATCGTGTTTGATAATTTCTGTAGTTACTAATCATAGATTACTGGACTAGTTAGTAATTAACCCAGGAAATAGTGGGCCTGGCAGATTTTCATTTCTAAAGGCCCAAGCAAAGATGTGAAAAGTTTTTGAGAGTGACATGGCAACAGCATGAGTCGCATGACATGGAAGCAAGGTAAACAAAAAATGAGTTAAAGTATTACTCAACTAGAAAGTAAAATACTTTTGTACATTTGACCAAAACGTAATTTTGTATATAATAACAGCCATAGGAAGCCTTTAGGATAGCTAATGTGATCATAAAACTTCTAAATAAAACCATTAGATAAAAAGTCCTTTTAGGGAACATTCTTAGGGCGGCTATATTTTGTATTCAATCATCTCCGATCTATTATCCGTTAATTGCTAATTAATATTTTTAGATCCATGTAAACCTAATAAATTTGATTAATTTATAAGAATGATTAAAAAGTCACGGACGGTCACATTTTCTTTGCGCCACTTGATTTTAAGAAATCAATTTAAATATCAATACATTTTCATTGTACACTTAAGATTAGTTAACTTTAAAATACAGACATAATTTTTTTATCTTTTTTCTTTACCTCCGAATCCACATTAGTTAATCAAGAAGTTCATATGCATGCATATAAAGACAAAATGTAATATAAAAAAAATCACAAATCCGTTTTACTAAAGCTAAACATAAAAGAGTGGTAACCATAATCGAACATGGATGCCACAATGTAGTCGACATCACGCTAAAAGTCCAAATTTTTTATTTAATTCGTGAAGTCATAGCTTATATATAATCACTCACCAAAGTCTTTTCTATTCACCAGCCAAAACCCATCTCATAGTCACACCACAAAGATGGCGACCAGTTCATCGACGAACCAAGTCATTGTCTTCACAATTTCCCTTCTCTTGGTCGCCTTCCAAGAAGTCCATGCAGACTACTACCGTCCAAGGCCACCGGTTACTCCTACCCCCTACGTCCCTAAGCCATGGATCCCACTCCCGAGCCCTAGGCCTGTTTATCGGCCTCCTACCATCCCGCGTCTACCAGCTGGCTCAATCGCAAGACAGTTCCTTGACCCACATAATGCTCTTCGGTCTAGACTAGGTATTTAATAGTTGGAAACATTATTAGATTCACCATTATAGTTGAGAGACCAGGTTCGAGTCCTCCCAATCAGGGGCGGACTCAGGTGAGAGGAAAGTGTGATATGTGCCCTAGGGGTGGGCGTTCGGATACCCGTTCGGGTTCCGATAGGGTATTTCGGATTTTCGGGTATTTCGGTATAGGAGTATAAAACCCGTTTGGGTATTTCTGTACTTCGGATCGGGTTCGGATATTTTTAGTTCGGGTTCGGTTATTTCGGTTCGGGTTTTCGGATATTTAGATTTTGCAAAAAAAAAAATTAACTTCTTCATTTCTCAAGTTTTTTTTTTAAAATATAAATTTTACTTAACTGATATTTTATTTTTCATACATTGAATGATTTGATGATAAAATCTTAAAAATAAAATACACTAATTTGATTATTGTTTTAAATTTTAGCTGTAGCTTTTGTTAATACATGAAACTAAAATTTGGACATGCATTTTAAGCATTTTAAGTGAGCAAAAAATCACTTTTCTTGCAATTATATGTATATTATCTAATTTTAAACCATGTGTATAATTAATATAAGTATTTTGAATAAAATTAGAGAAGTAAACTATGAATATATGGTTAATAGTACATAAGTTCGGTTATTTTCGGATATCCATTCGGGTTCGGGTATTACCCGTTCGGGTTCGGATATCCAATCTCTCATAATTCAATACCCGTTCGGTTATTTTGCTACTTCGGTTCGGATTTCGGTTCGGGTTTTTCGGGTCGGGTTCGGGTGCCACTTCGGGTATCAGGTAAAGTGCCCACCCCTAATGTGCCCTATTCTCATTGCAGTTTCAAATTTTCATTTATACCCCCTTATATATGTTACAATATGTGCCTCATCTATTCTATTAATTCTTCAACATGTCCAATTGATATAGGGTTATGTCCACTTTTTAATTTTTATAACTGCTACTAAATACATCTTTAATATACTTTTTTGTATTAATGTAACTGCCAAATCACGTAACTGACTATTAATCACGTAACGGTCCAAAAGGACGCATGATTCAATATAATTTGATATCGTATTTTTTATGAACGCCCATTACTGCATAATTATATTTCTTAATTTTTAAATTATGGTCATTAATCACGTAACTGGCTAAAAAGATATTGTAAAAAGATTATAATTATTAAAGCCTCTTATAAATCATTTTAAAAAGATATTATACAAATTAAAAAACAAAAATAATTAAAAACACAAATATAAAAATTTTAAAAGATTTAAAACAAAAAATTTACCCGCCCTTTTAAGGGCGGGTCAAAATCTATTCTATTAATTATCCTGTATGACCAATTAATAAAAGGTCCTTTAGAGCATTGTTAACCGTTCTTAACTTCCCTCGGTATATGAAACGATAATTTGGGCTTCGAATATTGTTAACCGTTCGTAACTTCCCTATATTCCTGTTTTTATGTTCAAATAAAAAAAATAAATAATTTGGACTGAATATTGACAAAAAGACGAAGCCTTACCATATGATACATGTACATACTTATAAAACTTATCTATTCTATTAAATTCATATCATACAGAATATGATTATACAAACACACAAACATAAAATTATGTTTCTTTAAAAAATAAAATTAAAACTAAAACTAAACAACTAAAATTAAAATTAAAAATTATTATCATAATCCGATATTCTACAGATTTTAGTTTAACGGGTTTTAAATAGATTTCTACATTTGGACCCGCCTTTTTATATTTTTTAGTTTTATATTCTTTTAGAAATTTAATTTTTATATTTATATGTTTTAGTCATATTTGTGTTTTTCATTGTATAACATTTCTCTTAAATAATTAATAGGAGGCTTTAATCATTGTATTAAAATAGTTTTACCATACATATATTAATATGTTATGTTTTTATTTTAATAGTATTGACTAGATTCGGATTCGCCTTTAAAAGAGCTGGTATATATTTTTGTTTTACATATTTTAGAAATTTAATTTTTATATTTATATTTTTAATAATATTTATATTTTTCTTTGTATAATATTTCTTTTAAATAATTAATAAGAGGTTTTAATAATTATCGTAAAATAATTTGACCACACATATATTAATAGGTCATATTCCTGTTTTAGTATATTGATATTATATAATGAAAAAAATGTAAATAAAAACATAAATATAGAAATTAAATTTATAAAAAATGTAAAAAAAAAATATACCCGCCAAATTAAATTTATAAAAAATGTAAAAAAAAACATACCCGCCCTTCTAAAGGCGGGTCAAAATCTAGTATTCAATAAAGTTCTAGGTTCGACCCTGCTCTCAATACGGTTATGGTTGGGTTCTGTAGATAACTTAATTAAGTGGAAAAAAATCATGTTTTGTTTTGTCTAGGCTTTGCCATAAGATTCCTCAGGCTAAAAAATAATTTAAATTGTTGCATCTGAATTTGGTGCAATTTAAGCATTTAGGTTTCCATTTTTTTTTTTTTTTTGCATTTACACTTGCTTTTGCATGTAGTGTATTATAGATAACTTTCATGTTGTGTAATATCTTTCTGGTTAATTTCTTGTCAGGTTTGCCTCCACTTGTTTGGGACAGCAAGCTAGCGAGTTACGCGACATGGTGGGCGCACCAAAGGCGTTACGACTGCTCGTTGACCCATTCAACAGGCCCATACGGTGAGAACCTGTTCTGGGGAAGTGGCACGAGCTGGGCACCAGGATTCGCGGTGCATACATGGGTGGTTGAAGGCAGCACATACAACTACAACACCAACTCGTGTGACGGAAGTGGAATGTGTGGTCACTACACTCAGATGGTGTGGCGTGACACCAAAAGGCTCGGGTGCGCTAGTCTGGTCTGTGAAAACGGTGCAGGAGTTTTCATCACTTGTAACTACGACCCTCCGGGTAACTACGTTGGCGAGAAGCCTTACTAAGAAAAAAACACTTCAAACGGTGTTTTTTTAAATACTTGACTGTATTTAATTTCTTTTATATATTTTCTGTTTCAAATATCTCTGTGAAATTAAAATTTCCGAGACATTTAATATGTATGGATCATCGTTTTGTTGTTGTTGATGTTTCTAATGTGCTAATGGTCAGTCATCCTCAATTTTTTGTTGACTGGCCTTATTATGTAAACTTCCTAAAACAATGAGTGAGTTTTTTTAGGGTGTAACATATGAAATATCATTACCTTGACAATGATAGCGTGCTTTTTAGATTTCATGTTATTTGTTTTGGTTTAACATAAGAAAAAGAAAGAAGGAGAAAAAACATAAAAGTTATTCACTGATCTCTTGCAAATTAACCTGCTATGATGACTAGTTGCTTCCTCTCCATGTCATCTATCGAGTTCATACATCACTCATACTTCAGAATACAAATGGTTCTTACTTCTTAGCTTACATCCGAAGTAAGTAACCTCGATACGCTCTGGAAAACTTTTCTTACTGTAAAAAGACATCTCACTGAAACACCAGCGCCTGACACAGAAGTTTTAGTTTTGAATCTTATGCTCTCAGTGTTCAGGCCCATCTTAAAGCTTCACGTGCGAAGGAAAGGAAACAAAGACCCAATAACAAATGCTCGTGGTCACATAATGCTGAAAGGTGCATGAGAAGAACTTGTCTGAAGAGTTAGGTAAGCAGCCAAAACAGAGAAAACAGAGCACACCTCGTGTGCGCACGAGAGAATGTTCTAATTGATCTGAATCCATATGTCGAAGTTTGAGTGGAGGATTCAGATCTTTAAATTGTATTCGAGATCAATACATTTTTAGTTATTTTGAAAAAATATTTGCCTGCTTCATTTTTATTTTAAACGGATTTTATTATTTAACAATTTTCTTAGAACAAATCCATTATTTTACACCCTACGAGATCACCACAACGACATGAATGACTCTTTGTATCCGTTCTCTCCATGTCACTGCAACTTAAGTCTGCAGTATATGCTTTCTCTTCCTATGTTCATGACCTTTCACGACATTTAACTTGAGAATCTATGGCCCTTAGCTTACTTCCGCCGTAAGTAAGCTGGATAAACTCTGGCAAAACTGTCACGTGAACAAAAAACAGTCTCATACAATCAGATGACTCTATAAAGCGTTATATCTTCTTTTTCTTGAATGAGTTTAGTAACTTTTGTTCAGTTTTTACCTCCATGTATAGTCTTAACTCGCCCGGGGATTTTGATATTTCTATTACACAATTGGTTGGAGTCACCTCAATCACCTCTGCTGATAATAAGTCAAAAGAAGATCTTGATCTTATCTCTTTTGGCTGAATCTTAACCTGATTAATATTCAACAAGGAAAAGTAAACTAGATATGATGTCTTTATAATTAGACTTGATGATCTATAGAACAATCTTCAGTAAACTATAGTTTACCTTGAAATGCTTTATTCTTTCGACTGATAAACTAACATAAGTTGCTGCAGCTTCAATCTTCTTGATTGTTTCTTGTGCTGTGTTCTTGGACCCGATTTTGGTTTTATAAATCTTAACATCCTGAGAGATAATAATATAATAAAATTTCAAGGATTAGTATCTTTGTTGTTAGAAGAGTTTACAGATTTGACCAAAAGATCTATAAGTCTTTTTACCTGTTCTTCTAAGAGACCTGACAAATCTAGATCACTAGACATTGCTATTATCTGAAAAGCGTTTATGAAATTCGAAGACGCGGTTGCTGCATTTATCTCAGCAACACTTTCCTGCAAGACCCAATTCAGATAAGTTATATATAGCTCTATGAGTAGTGCATACAATCCAGAGCTATTAACATATCATATCAGATATCTAGTGAATCAAATTACCTTGATTGAGTCTGGAACTTGATGATAAGCTGGTATATAACCTAACTTGAACCAAGAATCTTGGATGATTATCTCAGCTAGTTTCATACGCTGCATCCAAATGTTCTCAAACGTTATTACTCAATTAGGTATTGAGAATGCATATTTGTAAATTATTTCTTAGTTTCTACCCTTTGAGGATTTGGGTCAAGAATGTTAAAGATTAGCTTCTTCTGTGCTCCAGTGAATGCTGGTGGAAATGTGTAATCTGCTCTGAGTATCTTCTTATACAAAACCACAAGTGTATGGTCATCAAACGGTGGATAACCAGCAAGCAACTCAAATAGAATTACTCCACAAGACCACACATCCACTGCTGCTCCTGAGTAGCCTTTGTTCATAATCAGCTGTTTTCATTAACAAAAATCAGCATCTCAAAATTAAGACATTTTTGAAACATTATGCAAAGTAATTATTGTTATTACCTCAGGTGCTATATAGCATGGAGATCCACAAGCTGTAGAAAGCATATCCCCTGACTGAATTTAATAGCCAAAACCTTATTTAGTACTTGATTGTTTCACAAGCAATGATTTGTTTGGCAAATAGAAAGTTATATGACCAGAATTAGAAAGTGTTACTTTAGGAACTGCACTTAGTCCAAAATCAGAGACTTTGAGATTACCCTTTGAATCTAAAAGCAAGTTTTGTGGCTGCAAAAAGCAAAATCAAATCATCCGAAAAAATTCTTACAAAACAGAGTTAGCATAATTTTATAAAGTTCATTTCTGCTCTTACCTTAAGGTCTCTGTGGTAAACTCCTCTGTTATGACAATAATCAACAGCATCAATCAATTGTTGGAAAAGCTTTCTGGCATCTGATTCTTTCATCTTATGTCTACAAAGTTTGTCTGAAAGCTGACCACCTGCAACATATTCCATCACAATACAGATCTTTGTCTTGGTCCCAATCACCTGAAGTTTAAATTTCAAGAATCAAAAACAAGAAAACTGTAGAGTTTGAGGAGACAAGAGAGGGAAAGACACAAAACCTCGTGTATCTGCACGATGTTGGGATGGTTTAGAAGCTTCATGGTACGTATCTCTCTTTGGACTTGAGACTGTAGACCCTTTTGGATAACCAGAGCCTTGTCTATGATTTTGACAGCAACGTAGGTACCATTGGTCGTGTCGTAACCAAGTTTCACTTTTGCGAAGTTCCCTTCTCCTATGGTCCTTCCTATCTCATACTTGCCGATCTTCTTCGTCCCAAACAAACCCATCTCAGAGATAGAGAAAAAGAAGAAAAAGAAGAAGATGTTTATGAGCTCTGAAGGGTCCAGTTTGTGTCTGAAAAGGAACTTAACTCAGCTAATGAGGGCTATGAAGAGTTTTAAGATGACTTTTAGATGATAGCGACCGTTGCTGGAAAGTAATCAAAGAAAGATATTTATAAGTTTCTTTTTCAGAAAAGAAGAAAGATATTTATAAGTGTGTTGTTTCTGACCGATGGCTGGTGAGGTGAGTCTCGTGACTCTCGTAGGGAGAATGTGGCATTATATGCTCTTTTTATAGCTTGTCAACAAACTGAAGATAAACAACGCTTTTTGTGGGGATATATCTTCACTGTTCACAAGCTGGTGGTAGCTAGGTGGATTAGATTGCCATAATTGCGCTATTAGTCTATTTTCTTCTTCTTTGCCCCGCCTTTTAAATTTAGAAAATTGAAAGATATTTGTTTCTTTATTGGTCGAATAATATCTGATTTTGGATAAATATCAATTTATTTTTATCCATTAAATTTTCAGATTTTAGCAAAAAAGGCATATCCTTTTAATTTTTTGTTATCTTTGACGTTTTAAAATAGAAAAGCAAAAATAAAAATATTAGGTGTTTCGAAAAGAAAAGTTTTTGTCGGCTTTTTCCATTTTGGTGAGCATATTGGTCCACAAGTGGAGTGTTTTCGAAAAAAGATATTTAAAGTTGGAAAATGAAAGTGCAGATTCCCAAGATATTTTATTTCAAATATTGTAAAGATCTGAACTTTATTATACAATACATATACATCTTTTTTTTTGTTGGTCCAAAAATATAATTTGTTATCAAAATTTTATTCAAAAAATATAGACATTAGGTTTTAGTAGGCCCCAGAAAGAAATTCACTCACTATATGCGATATTGCTAAAGTATTTGGTTTAGCGGGAGACGATACGAATATTGGCCCAGATCATAATTACATTGATAACTCTAGGCAAAAATAATAGAAAGTGGACTTGGGCCAAAAAAACTCTTGGAAACTAATATGATTTTTTGATACTTTACATAGAGATCTCCTTTACATATCATAAGAGCTTCTAATACTTCCGAATCTTTTTTTTTCTTGTCAACATACTTCCGAATCTAAATGGTTCGATAAGCTCTAGCAAAGTTTGTAGGAATCTTAATTTACCAAGATGAGAGAAATGATATTTATAAAAATATAAACATAAATTACAATATCAAAATATCCTTTTCCATCTTGATTGATTTTGCGCAGATGGTTTTAAATTTGTTGATAATTTTTAATGTTTGTGTTCCGAGAATGCTGCGTTTGATTTTTTTAATTAACTTGTTGGTAGTGTGAGTGGATGGATCCTACTACAGACCCTTTTAGTCGCCACGTGTCCCAGGGGAGTGACACGTACACACACCCACCTCCACTTTCGGCTTATATCTGTCGCATTTGATCACTTGAGGTTTTACCAAAACAAGAAAGCAATGCAGGTCCCGATAGGGTTTCTGGAGAAACTGTGGAGTTTTGCCTCTTTCCTTCCCTTCTTCTTCCTCTTCCTGCTCCTTGGCCTTTTCAAGGGTATGTATTTAGTCTCCTTCATCCTTACTTAGGACCACTTTAGTTGCTAACTCAAGATTTGGTTATATAGCAATTATAAGCTCTGAAACTAACGCAAAGTTTTCACTCTTGTTTTTAATGATTTATTATTGTTTTCGCAGCCCTGATTGTTGGTCCAATCTCCTCTGCTATAATTTTGATTGGCAATTCCTCTGTGATCATTGGCCTTTGGCCGGCACATTTCATTTGGACCTACTACTGCTTGGCGAGGTTTTAAAATCATTTATCAAATTCAAAAAAAAAACATTTTGTTTCTCTGTATTTCCACTAACTTTGATCTTGTGGTGCATATACCCTAGAACCAAGAGAATGGGGCTGGTTTTGAAGACCTTGGCGTTGATATTGTTTCCACTGCCTTTGCTACTCTGGCCAGTTACTGGTATTGCAGGAAGTCTCATAGGTGGAGTCGCTTACGGTTTTTTCACTCCCCTTATGGCCACATTCGAGGCTGTAGGGGAGTCTATTACTAGCAAATCCTACCATTGTTTTGTTGATGGTTCCTTGTCAACTATAAAAGGGAGTTGCACTGTGGTTATGGACTTCACTGACTTCTGTTTCCATTCTTATTTCTCCTACATGGATGAGTTGAGAGAAATGGTTTCCGCCGATGCTAAACCTTTAGAGATAAGGTGACTAATCGCTTTCTTTGTTTTTAAAACAAAATGGTTACAGAGCGTAATCTCATTTTCTTCCAGGTTGTCTCTGGTGCCTAGTTGTTTGCTTGCTGGTCTCATAGGTGTGGTGATAGATGGTGTTTTGATAACAGTTGTTGCTCTTTATAAAAGTCCATATATGTTGCTCAAAGGATGGAAAAGGCTATTAGAAGACCTTGTTGGTAGAGAAGGCCCTTTCTTGGAGACTGTCTGTGTTCCATTCGCAGGTCTTGCGATATGTCTGTGGCCACTGGCTGTCGTTGGAGCTGTTATAGCCTCGGTCTTCTCCAGTTTCTTTCTAGGACTCTACAGTGGAGTCATCGTTCATCAGGTTTGCAACGAATACCAATTAAACTTTACTCATTTTGCATAGGTGGTTGGTTATTGGGAAATCATTTATTTTTAGACCTTTCTTTAGTTGAATTTTTTTAATCGGTTACAATCGTTTGAAAATCTTTTTAGGAGGACTCATTCAGAATGGGGTGTAATTATATAATAGCAGCGGTATCACTGTTTGACGAATACGTAAATGATTTACTCTATATAAGAGAAGGAACTTGCCTCCCAAGGTACGTATTGTCTCATTTCTATGTTCAGTATTATTGGTTGATTGACTGTGTAATACACATGCTTGTGACAGCCAGGCCTTGCTATAGGACGAAAACAAACACTGGTCATGGGAAGAAAGTATTAGGAGAGAGGAAGAACGTTGATCTCAATAGCAGAATAAACAACTCTAGGCTTGTTTCAGAACAGTCGAGGACACTGAAAAAAGCGATCACGCTATATAAACCAGTTCAGGTAATATTAGCCCTTGGAAATTTTCATATATCCTATTGACTTTACAAATATAAAACCGAGCATCTTGTGTTTCGCTTTTGAGGTATGGGAATGGTTGTTTAAGTCTTGCGAGGTGAATGGGAGGATCCTTATTCGAGATAGCTTGGTAAATGTGAAAGATGTAGAGCAATGTCTTGTCAGGGGTAATTGTAAGAAGCTCTTTATCCAACTACCCGCTTGGACCGTGCTACAATGTCTCCTTGCATCGGCTAAATCTGACTCAACGGGGTTGGTGATCAGTAAGTATATATATATACACATACTCGCAAAGATGATCTCTCATGCCTTAATGATTTTGTGATTTAAAAACTTGTGGCAGCTGATGGTGTGGAGCTTACGGAACTAAACAGCCCGAAAGACAAAGTGTTTGTGTGGCTCATTGGGCCTTTACTGACAATGAAGGAGCAGATAAAGAACCTGAAGCTGACTGAGGATGAAGAGTATTGTCTAAGGAAATTGGTAATGGTATGCAAAAACGAAAGAACCGAGGACTGGGATAGCACCGGGTTCCCCTCGAGTGATTCAGTGAGGAAAGCACAATTGCAGGCTATAATTAGAAGGTAAGTATCAATCATCAGACCATTAGATCAGTGCGCTCACCACACCCACGCTTGATGCTAAACCTGGCACATGACCCTTTTAAGTGATTTTTTTTTTTCATTTCTTCTTTTTATTCATGCAAGGCTGCAGGGAATGGTAGCATCGATATCAAGAATACCGACGTTTCGTCGTAGATTCATGAACTTGGTCAAAGTGTTGTACATAGAAGCCCTTGAAGTGGGTGCGTCTAAAAACCGAGCTGATGGCATTCTTATAACCGAGAGAGACCAAACGCAAAAGCTGGATGAGACCGCAACAACAGATTTGGAAGCTGTATAAATAGTTTCCGGTATCTCATCATTTCTTCTTTTTATTTTCCTTACACTTCAGTAATTATAAGGTGGGCGTTTCCCAGTAACAAAAATGAAAAAAAAGGAGTGTTTCCTCTGCTGTATGCGTATGTGGATTTTAGTGGCAATTCCTGTATATTAAATTCTCCTAGCTTTTGTGGTTTTGATGTTTTAAATTCCGGTACGTTACGATCGATATATAATACTGGATCGTTTTTTATAAAAGTTTTTTTTTAATGAATTACTAGATTCTGAACGATATATATTACTGGATCTTTTTTTATAAAAGATTTTCTTAATGAATTACTAAATTCTGACCTGAAAACAGATTAAATTTATTAAAAATAAAAATAAAATATATTATTTCATATACCGCAATTATTAAAATAGAATATCAATCAAAATTTGTGTAAAAACAATGTATCGTTATTAAAAATTACTA
>NC_079513.1:22887746-22953466 GCF_000801105.2 Raphanus sativus
TTACGCGACATGGTGGGCGCACCAAAGGCGTTACGACTGCTCGTTGACCCATTCAACAGGCCCATACGGTGAGAACCTGTTTCTGGGGAAGTGGCACGAGCTGGGCACCAGGATTCGCGTGCATACATGGGTGGTTGAAGGCAGCACATACAACTACAACACCAACTCGTGTGACGAAGTGGAATGTGTGGTCACTACACTCAGATGGTGTGGCGTGACACCAAAAGGCTCGGGTGCGCTAGTCTGGTCTGTGAAAACGGTGCAGGAGTTTTCATCACTTGTAACTACGACCCTCCGGGTAACTACGTTGGCGAGAAGCCTTACTAAGAAAAAAACACTTCAAACGGTGTTTTTTTTAAATACTTGAACTGTATTTAATTTCTTTTATATATTTTCTGTTTCAAATATCTCTGTGAAATTAAAATTTCCGAGACATTTAATATGTATGGATCATCGTTTTGTTGTTGTTGATGTTTCTAATGTGCTAATGGTCAGTCATCCTCAATTTTTTGTTGACTGGCCTTATTATGTAAAACTTCCTAAAACAATGAGTGAGTTTTTTTAGGGTGTAACATATGAAATATCATTACCTTGACAATGATAGCGTGCTTTTTAGATTTCATGTTATTTGTTTTGGTTTAACATAAGAAAAAGAAAGAAGGAGAAAAAACATAAAAGTTATTCACTGATCTCTTGCAAATTAACCTGCTATGATGACTAGTTGCTTCCTCTCCATGTCATCTATCGAGTTCATACATCACTCATACTTCAGAATACAAATGGTTCTTACTTCTTAGCTTACATCCGAAGTAAGTAACCTCGATACGCTCTGGAAAACTTTTCTTACTGTAAAAAGACATCTCACTGAAACACCAGCGCCTGACACAGAAGTTTTAGTTTTGAATCTTATGCTCTCAGTGTTCAGCCCATCTTAAAGCTTCACGTGGCGAAGGAAAGGAAACAAAGACCCAATAACAAATGCTCGTGGTCACATAATGCTGAAAGGTGCATGAGAAGAACTTGTCTGAAGAGTTAGGTAAGCAGCCAAAACAGAGAAAAACAGAGCACACCTCGTGTGCGCACGAGAGAATGTTCTAATTGATCTGAATCCATATGTCGAAGTTTGAGTGGAGGATTCAGATCTTTAAATTGTATTCGAGATCAATACATTTTAGTTATTTTGAAAAAATATTTGCCTGCTTCATTTTTTTTTAAACGGATTTTATTATTTAACAATTTTCTTAGAACAAATCCATTATTTTACACCCTACGAGATCACCACAACGACATGAATGACTCTTTGTATCCGTTCTCTCCATGTCACTGCAACTTAAGTCTGCAGTATATGCTTTCTCTTCCTATGTTCATGACCTTTCACGACATTTAACTTGAGAATCTATGGCCCTTAGCTTACTTCCGCCGTAAGTAAGCTGGATAAACTCTGGCAAAACTGTCACGTGAACAAAAAACAGTCTCATACAATCAGATGACTCTATAAAGCGTTATATCTTCTTTTTCTTGAATGAGTTTAGTAACTTTTGTTCAGTTTTTACCTCCATGTATAGTCTTAACTCGCCGGGGATTTTGATATTTCTATTACACAATTGGTTGGAGTCACCTCAATCACCTCTGCTGATAATAAGTCAAAAAGAAGATCTTGATCTTATCTCTTTTGGCTGAATCTTAACCTGATTAATATTCAACAAGGAAAAGTAAACTAGATATGATGTCTTTATAATTAGACTTGATGATCTATAGAACAATCTTCAGTAAACTATAGTTTACCTTGAAATGCTTTATTCTTTCGACTGATAAACTAACATAAGTTGCTGCAGCTTCAATCTTCTTGATTGTTTCTTGTGCTGTGTTCTTGGACCCGATTTTGGTTTTATAAATCTTAACATCCTGAGAGATAATAATATAATAAAATTTCAAGGATTAGTATCTTTGTTGTTAGAAGAGTTTACAGATTTGACCAAAAGATCTATAAGTCTTTTTACCTGTTCTTCTAAGAGACCTGACAAATCTAGATCACTAGACATTGCTATTATCTGAAAAGCGTTTATGAAATTCGAAGACGCGGTTGCTGCATTTATCTCAGCAACACTTTCCTGCAAGACCCAATTCAGATAAGTTATATATAGCTCTATGAGTAGTGCATACAATCCAGAGCTATTAACATATCATATCAGATATCTAGTGAATCAAATTACCTTGATTGAGTCTGGAACTTGATGATAAGCTGGTATATAACCTAACTTGAACCAAGAATCTTGGATGATTATCTCAGCTAGTTTCATACGCTGCATCCAAATGTTCTCAAACGTTATTACTCAATTAGGTATTGAGAATGCATATTTGTAAATTATTTCTTAGTTTCTACCCTTTGAGGATTTGGGTCAAGAATGTTAAAGATTAGCTTCTTCTGTGCTCCAGTGAATGCTGGTGGAAATGTGTAATCTGCTCTGAGTATCTTCTTATACAAAACCACAAGTGTATGGTCATCAAACGGTGGATAACCAGCAAGCAACTCAAATAGAATTACTCCACAAGACCACACATCCACTGCTGCTCCTGAGTAGCCTTTGTTCATAATCAGCTGTTTTCATTAACAAAAATCAGCATCTCAAAATTAAGACATTTTTGAAACATTATGCAAAGTAATTATTGTTATTACCTCAGGTGCTATATAGCATGGAGATCCACAAGCTGTAGAAAGCATATCCCCTGACTGAATTTAATAGCCAAAACCTTATTTAGTACTTGATTGTTTCACAAGCAATGATTTGTTTGGCAAATAGAAAGTTATATGACCAGAATTAGAAAGTGTTACTTTAGGAACTGCACTTAGTCCAAAATCAGAGACTTTGAGATTACCCTTTGAATCTAAAAGCAAGTTTTGTGGCTGCAAAAAGCAAAATCAAATCATCCGAAAAAATTCTTACAAAACAGAGTTAGCATAATTTTATAAAGTTCATTTCTGCTCTTACCTTAAGGTCTCTGTGGTAAACTCCTCTGTTATGACAATAATCAACAGCATCAATCAATTGTTGGAAAAGCTTTCTGGCATCTGATTCTTTCATCTTATGTCTACAAAGTTTGTCTGAAAGCTGACCACCTGCAACATATTCCATCACAATACAGATCTTTGTCTTGGTCCCAATCACCTGAAGTTTAAATTTCAAGAATCAAAAACAAGAAAACTGTAGAGTTTGAGGAGACAAGAGAGGGAAAGACACAAAACCTCGTGTATCTGCACGATGTTGGGATGGTTTAGAAGCTTCATGGTACGTATCTCTCTTTGGACTTGAGACTGTAGACCCTTTTGGATAACCAGAGCCTTGTCTATGATTTTGACAGCAACGTAGGTACCATTGGTCGTGTCGTAACCAAGTTTCACTTTTGCGAAGTTCCCTTCTCCTATGGTCCTTCCTATCTCGTACTTGCCGATCTTCTTCGTCCCAAACAAACCCATCTCAGAGATAGAGAGAAAGAAGAAAAAGAAGAAGATGTTTATGAGCTCTGAAGGGTCCAGTTTGTGTCTGAAAAGGAACTTAACTCAGCTAATGAGGGCTATGAAGAGTTTTATGATGACTTTTAGATGATAGCGACCGTTGCTGGAAAGTAATCAAAGAAAGATATTTATAAGTTTCTTTTTCAGAAAAGAAGAAAGATATTTATAAGGGTGTTGTTTCTGACCGATGGCTGGTGAGGTGAGTCTCGTGACTCTCGTAGGGAGAATGTGGCATCATATGCTCTTTTTATAGCTTGTCAACAAACTGAAGATAAACAACGCTTTTTGTGGGGATATATCTTCACTGTTCACAAGCTGGTGGTAGCTAGGTGGATTAGATTGCCATAATTGCGCTATTAGTCTATTTTCTTCTTCTTTTCCCCGCCTTTTAAATTTAGAAAATTGAAAGATATTTGTTTCTTTATTGGTCGAATAATATCTGATTTTGGATAAATATCAATTTATTTTTATCCATTAAATTTTCAGATTTAGCAAAAAAGGCATATCCTTTTAATTTTTTGTTATCTTTGACGTTTTAAAATAGAAAAGCAAAAATAAAAATATTAGGTGTTTCGAAAAGAAAAGTTTTTGTCGGCTTTTTCCATTTTGGTGAGCATATTGGTCCACAAGTGGAGTGTTTTCGAAAAAAGATATTTAAAGTTGGAAAATGAAAGTGCAGATTCCCAAGATATTTTATTTCAAATATTGTAAAGATCTGAACTTTATTAGAGCATCTCCAACCTATTGCTATTTTCACCTCTATAATAGCATTTAGAGGTGAAATTGCTCCAACTCACCTCTATTTCTTCTTCTATAATAGAGATCTCTATTTTTTCCTCTATTTATAGAGGAAGAAATAACATTTCTCTATTTTTTTACTCTATAAAATAGAGATTGCTATTTTAGAGAAATACATTGGAGCATATCCATCCCACTTCTATTATAGAGTTCCTTTATTTTAGAGGTAAAAATAGCAAAATACATTGGAGATGGTCTTATACAATACATATACATCTTTTTTTTTTGTTGGTCCAAAAATATAATTTGTTATCAAAATTTTATTCAAAAAATATAGACATTAGGTTTTAGTAGGCCCCAGAAATTCACTCACTATATGCGATATTGCTAAAGTATTTGGTTTAGCGGGAGACGATACGAATATTGGCCCAGATCATAATTACATTGATAACTCTAGGGAAAAATAATAGAAAGTGGACTTGGGCCAAAAACACTCTTGGAAATTAATATGATTTTTTGATACTTTACATATCATAAGAGCTTCTAATAATTCTGAATCTTTTTTTTTGTCAACATACTTCCGAATCTAAATGGTTCGATAAGCTCTAGCAAAGTTTGTAGGAATCTTAATTTACTAAGATGAGAGAAATGATATTTATAAAAATAACAAAAACATAAACATAAATTACAATACCAAAATATCTTTTTCCATCTTGATTGATTTTGCGCAGATGGTTTTAAATTTGTTGATAATTTTTAGTGTTTGTGTTCCGACAATGCTGCGTTTGATTTTTTTAATTAACTTGTTGGTAGTGTGAGTGGATGGATCCTACTACAGACCCTTTTAGACGCCACGTGTCCCAGGGGAGTGACACGTACACACACCCACCTCCACTTTCGGCTTATATCTGTCGCATTTGATCACTGCAAGTTTTACCAAAACAAGAAAGCAATGCAGGTCCCGATAGGGTTTCTGGAGAAACTGTGGAGTTTTGCCTCTTTCCTTCCCTTCTTCTTCCTCTTGCTGCTCCTTGGCCTTTTCAAGGGTATGTATTTAGTCTCCTTCATCATTACTTAGGTCCACTTTAGTCGCTACTCAAGATTTGGTTATATAGCAATAAGCTCTGAAACTAATGCAAAGTTTTCACTCTTGTTTTTGATGATTTATTATTGTCTTCGCAGCCCTGATTGTTGGTCCAATCTCATCTGCTATAATTTTGATTGGCAATTCCTCTGTGATCATTGGCCTTTGGCCGGCACATTTCATTTGGACCTACTACTGCTTGGCCAGGTTTTTTTAAAATCTTTTATCAAATTCAAAAAAACATTTTGTTTCTCTGTATTTCCACTAACTTTCTTGTGGTGCATACCCTAGAACCAAGAGAATCGGGCTGGTTTTGAAGACCTTGGCGTTGATATTGTTTCCACTGCCTTTGCTACTCTGGCCAGTTACTGGTATCGCAGCAAGTCTCATAGGTGGAATCGCTTACGGTTTTTTCACTCCCCTTATGGCGACATTCGAGGCTGTAGGGGAGTCTATTACTAGCAAATCCTACCATTGTTTTGTTGATGGTTCCTTGTCAACTATAAAAGGGAGTTGCACTGTGGTTATGGACTTCACTGACTTCTGTTTCCATTCTTATTTCTCCTACATGGATGAGTTGAGAGAAATGGTTTCCGCCGATGCTAAACCTTTAGAGATAAGGTGACTAATCGCTTTCTTTGTTTTTAAAACAAAATGGTTACAGAGCGTAATCTCATTTTCTTCCAGGTTGTCTCTGGTGCCTAGTTGTTTGCTTGCTGGTCTCATAGGTGTGGTGATAGATGGTGTTTTGATAACAGTTGTTGCTCTTTATAAAAGTCCATATATGTTGCTCAAAGGATGGAAAAGGCTATTAGAAGACCTTGTTGGTAGAGAAGGCCCTTTCTTGGAGACTGTCTGTGTTCCATTCGCAGGTCTTGCGATATGTCTGTGGCCACTGGCTGTCGTTGGAGCTGTTATAGCCTCGGTCTTCTCCAGTTTCTTTCTAGGACTCTACAGTGGAGTCATCGTTCATCAGGTTTGCAACGAATACCAATTAAACTTTACTCATTTTGCATAGGTGGTTGGTTATTGGGAAATCATTTATTTTTAGACCTTTCTTTAGTTGAATTTTTTTAATCGGTTACAATCGTTTGAAAATCTTTTTAGGAGGACTCATTCAGAATGGGGTGTAATTATATAATAGCAGCGGTATCACTGTTTGACGAATACGTAAATGATTTACTCTATATAAGAGAAGGAACTTGCCTCCCAAGGTACGTATTGTCTCATTTCTATGTTCAGTATTATTGGTTGATTGACTGTGTAATACACATGCTTGTGACAGCCAGGCCTTGCTATAGGACGAAAACAAACACTGGTCATGGGAAGAAAGTATTAGGAGAGAGGAAGAACGTTGATCTCAATAGCAGAATAAACAACTCTAGGCTTGTTTCAGAACAGTCGAGGACACTGAAAAAAGCGATCACGCTATATAAACCAGTTCAGGTAATATTAGCCCTTGGAAATTTTCATATATCCTATTGACTTTACAAATATAAAACCGAGCATCTTGTGTTTCGCTTTTGAGGTATGGGAATGGTTGTTTAAGTCTTGCGAGGTGAATGGGAGGATCCTTATTCGAGATAGCTTGGTAAATGTGAAAGATGTAGAGCAATGTCTTGTCAGGGGTAATTGTAAGAAGCTCTTTATCCAACTACCCGCTTGGACCGTGCTACAATGTCTCCTTGCATCGGCTAAATCTGACTCAACGGGGTTGGTGATCAGTAAGTATATATATATACACATACTCGCAAAGATGATCTCTCTCATGCCTTAATGATTTTGTGATTAAAAACTTGTGGCAGCTGATGGTGTGGAGCTTACGGAACTAAACAGCCCGAAAGACAAAGTGTTTGTGTGGCTCATTGGGCCTTTACTGACAATGAAGGAGCAGATAAAGAACCTGAAGCTGACTGAGGATGAAGAGTATTGTCTAAGGAAATTGGTAATGGTATGCAAAAACGAAAGAACCGAGGACTGGGATAGCACCGGGTTCCCCTCGAGTGATTCAGTGAGGAAAGCACAATTGCAGGCTATAATTAGAAGGTAAGTATCAATCATCAGACCATTAGATCAGTGCGCTCACCACACCCACGCTTGATGCTAAACCTGGCACATGACCCTTTTAAGTGATTTTTTTTTTTTCATTTCTTCTTTTTATTCATGCAAGGCTGCAGGGAATGGTAGCATCGATATCAAGAATACCGACGTTTCGTCGTAGATTCATGAACTTGGTCAAAGTGTTGTACATAGAAGCCCTTGAAGTGGGTGCGTCTAAAAACCGAGCTGATGGCATTCTTATAACCGAGAGAGACCAAACGCAAAAGCTGGATGAGACCGCAACAACAGATTTGGAAGCTGTATAAATAGTTTCCGGTATCTCATCATTTCTTCTTTTTATTTTCCTTACACTTCAGTAATTATAAGGTGGGCGTTTCCCAGTAACAAAAATGAAAAAAAAGGAGTGTTTCCCGCAATTCCTGTATATTAAATTCTCCTAGCTTTTGTGGTTTTGATGTTTTAAATTCCGGTACGTTCCGATCGATATACAATACTGGATTGTTTTTTATAAAAGTTTTTTTTTAATGAATTACAAGATTCTAAACGATATATACTGGATCGCTTTTTTTTAATGAATTATTAGACTCTGACCTGGAATTGTTTATTTATAAACCAGCAAATAAAAGTATTTAAATATTAAATCATTAGATCAAATGTTTGGTTGTTTAGACTTGTGTTACTAATGTACTGATCAATTTTATTACTAGCAGTGAACGCTATGTGTTACTAAAGTAGTGATCAATTTTATTACTAGCAGTGAACGCTAAACTCTAAGATATCAAGATTTAATAGAAGTAGATTTATATGGGAACATATAAATGTAGAACTCAAGCATCGAAATTAACTTGATCTCAAAGATTTTTTTTTCTTTAATGTTTTAGAAAACTTACTCAAAAACTAAAATTTACTAGTTTTTCAATCTCAAACTCATATGTTATACCATATTTTGGTATCTCTATCTTATATTTATAAAATCGTAAAACACTAATATATTTAGATAACTCCTAAACATCAAACACTTTCCTATAATCTAATCCATAATATGGTAGGAAATAGATAACTTGATTTTCAAATTATTTCAAATTTATCTCAGCATTCTTCTCTTTAAATTTGAAATCACTTTTCACTAAATTTTGCATATCAATAAGATCCTTCATTTCCTTGAATTTAATTCTTTTCAACGTTTTGTTTAGAATGCCAGCTTACTGGTTGAACATGTGTGATGATCCACACACTCTCTAATAAAATGGTATTTTGAGTGTATGTGTTTGCTTCTCCCGTGGAAGACTGACTTCTTAGTCAAAAGAGATTGTGGATTGATTGTCGATACAGATGATGACCTTTTCACATGGCTGTTCCATAACTCCGCTAAGCAACTTTTGAAACCATATAATTTCTCTCGCAGCTTTAGTTCCTGCCAGGAACTCGGCCTCACACGAAGATAATATAACTGTTTCCTGTTTGTTTGAGCACCGTGTGATCAAATTTTCACCGAATTTTAAAATATAACTGGCTGTGCTTTTACCATGATCAGGATCAATGTTATAGCTGCTATCTGAATATCCAATGATCTTTGGTATCTCTGACCCTGCGCGTTTAAAGACCAAACCGAGTGTGGTTGATCTCTTGCGATATCTCAAACATTGCTTTATCTCGGCTCCATGAGACTTCTAAGGTCTTTGCATATAACTACTCAAAACACCTACACAAAATGATTGATTCGGTCTGGTGTGAAGCAAATATCTGAGACAGCTGACACTTCTTCTATACTATGTAGCGTCAATGTCTTTTTCTTTCTCAGCTTTGGATAGCTTCAACCCGGAGTCCATTGTTGTATGCAGTATATTGCAATTATCCACCCTTCTTCTCTCTAAGATCTTAAGCGCATAATGCTCCTGCTGCAGCGTGATCGCATCATCGTTTTGACATACTTCCATTTAGTTAGTTTGAAAACTTTTCTTGGTTTGTATTTGATTTGTTAAAAATATGTTTTGGTTTAGTTAATTATTCAAATTTTATATTAACCAAACAAAAAGTAGTTAGTGAATTTCTCTTATTTCCGAAACTATCCGGATCAGCCGATATAATATGTATATCAAAAAAGAAAAATATTAATACATTGGATTGTATTATGGATGAACACATTTATCCGAAAATAAAAATATCCAACTGAAAAAATTTGAAACTGAATCCAAACAAGATTTATCAAACCAATAACCTGCCAGTATGCTGATGTACTAACTACTGAAGCACATGCACACCCTTTTCGCGACTTGCTACAGTATTAACTGCATCTTCAAGAGAGTTGAAAGGATCTGCTCGACCACGATTTTAAAAACTCAAAACGGTACTAATTTTCCATAGATAAAAGAAACAAATATACGTAAAGAAAGGTCTTCAGTTAACTTCAGTTTTGGAAGGACATGGAGTTCTCATAATGATCAGAAACAGACACAGAAAAAGTATTAGAAAAAGGAGTATGGTCCATCTTAAGTTTGGACATAGGCAGTCCTTCAATTGTAACACTTCTCATGCTTTTTTCCTCCAAATTGTAATAGAAAAGACGAAAGGGATCAGACAACTCTTTCGGAACCAGACAAACCTCGCCGATTGAAAAAGTTTCCATGACCTTGAAGTCAAGCCCAGGAGCAGATTCAGGCAAAGCAAAAGTGTTCATAGACCAACCCCTTTCTCAGCATCTTCTAGAACCCACAATCGAAAACTACCTCACGAGGATTCTCGACCACTCCAATTCTCCCTCTGTAGTTGATTAAAGATTTATCCGTAAGACGACTCTCACGAGGGTCAGCAAGCCACATACTATGATAACCCGTCGGTACAAGTCTGCTTGGTACTTTGATGATGGTGAACGTTTCAAGCCTAACATCAAATCTCCCAATTATAGAATTTTTTGGAATTTTTGAATTATGCAGGTAATTAATATCATCCACATAGGCCCCGTAGTATATGGTTCCGTTCATATACAAACCCCTTGTACAAACAACGTGGGGATATGCTACACACGGAGCCTCTCTCCAAGTTTCTTCTCCTCCCAATACCTTAACCTGGTGCTCCAATCTACTAGACCAATCATCAAGGGCAAGCACTTTGTATTGATCTTCAACAGGATCATATCCCAACATGTACATGGGGCGTGGAAAATATTTTGGACTATCTTTGAATTTGAAATAGATTAAAAGTATGCACTTGCCTTGTTTTGCTAGGGTTACAAATTCCCACGTCCTTGAAACCGGCCCCGACGCAGATCAAGCCCTGGCATGCGTTATACACCTTTTTGCCTTTAGTTTTGACTAGGACCAGATCTTTGTTAGAAGTAGAAGAGTGTGAAGGTGCGTTTGGGTTAGGCGTCGAGGCTACCAGAATCTTTTCTCCGTAAAAATCGGCAAAGACAATGAGGAGACGAGGAGGAGCTGTGATATTCAAGTGCCTGTTTCTGAAATCTCGGCTTGTGATGATAGATGACCAAAGTTTGGAGACACATCGAAATCTCAATAGAGATTTCAAAGGCAACCCTAAGAGTATATTGATCTGAAGATCAAGAGGGATGTAGATCGGTTTCATAGTATAGATCGTTGCCTGCTTGGGACAGAAGCTTTGTGTCCTTACAAAACCCTATAAAAAAAAAAGACGACCTTGTACTTACCAATTAATTACAACGTATTTTACACTGGGCCTCAACGAAGTGGGCCTTAAAGTTTAAATTTGATAAAAATAAAGTATGCTTTTGCTTTAAACGATTTTTTAAAAATATGCAATAAAGAAGATATATAATATAACCGCTAGTTGTTGACAAAAAAAAAAACCGCTAGTTGGCAACATAAGTTTGTCGGTTATTCATAAGTTTAATTTATAAATATAAATGTATAATTCGCTAGTATAGTTTGGTAATCCATATTAATAGCATGATTTGAAAATGTAGATGAATCTAAACTATTAAAGCTAAAGTACAAAAATGAATTAGCCCTTAGAGTTCCACAAAAATTACATACATATGTCACTGTCATCACAACAAATCAAATACTTTTTTGTCTTAAATTTCATTGCCATATAATTAAATTTGGGTTTGCAAATTATGGCCCAAATACTCATAAATTTCGAAATTTCCATATAAAATATTTGCAAATTAAAAACAAATTCAACTAAGAATATTCTCCCTAATTTTAAGCACTCTGCATTTAAAAATTCAATAAATTTTCTTTCAAAGAAATTTCCATATATAAAAATTTAGAATTTAATTATCATATATTTTTTGGTTCTCCATTAAACTTTGGTTGGCAAGTTATAATTATTTCTAATTTTTATCAACAAAAAATATTCCAAAAACATTCCAAAACTACTCCTAAAATTGCGATAATTTAAAAATAAATCAACAGAGAATATTTATGCCAAAATCTGCAGTAGATATTAGTAGATTTATCATTTGAGTGAAAACTTCAGTATATTTTTCTAGATTGTTTAGAAAGAACTCGCAAGGCAAAGGGTCGGCACTGTAAAGAGATAAAGATAGAGATACATAAATTTCTTTGTTAAAAAAAAAGAGATACAGAAATTTATAAGGGAATGAGAAAAGTCGGTAAAAGATAAATATGTTTTTACTCTTTTCCGGAGAAAAAATAATATATGGACTTAGATTCTGGTATAAGGTCCACAATAGACGGTTCTTATGAGACTGTAAAAATCTGATGTACCAAATTTTTAAACATAACAAAATGCCCCAATTTAATAACTTAAATTAGGCTTGCTAAATTAAATTTGCAAATATCTATACTTATTTTTGATGTTTTTTTGGTAACTTTGTTTTATTATTCTTTTATGTTTCTGTCTATATAATATATTTGTTTTATAAAATCCCAAAATAAAATTTGAATTTTATAATCAATTTTATTTATAGTAAAATTTAATAAAACCCACATATATGGGTAAAACTCTACTCCCAAGCGAAATGATAAAACAAAAAAAATTAGAAAAAAGAAACACAATCTTATGGTTTATAAATGGACGCTAAATAAGTTGAACATCACACACCAATATCAAAAATCAATAACGTATGAACCTATAATAAGAAAATAATTATACATTGTTAAAAGTGAAATATATATTAGTAATTATGAAGAACAAATAACCGCACGGGAGTGCGGGTCAAAAGCTAGTGTATATTTAAAGAAGGCATAGCTTCAAAGTAATAAAGTAGAAACCTAACTAAGGCCTACAAGATAA
Source organism: Raphanus sativus (assembly GCF_000801105.2). Taxonomy (NCBI): domain Eukaryota; kingdom Viridiplantae; phylum Streptophyta; class Magnoliopsida; order Brassicales; family Brassicaceae; genus Raphanus; species Raphanus sativus. The sequence goes on from NC_079513.1 coordinate 22,900,382, forward strand.
GATAGCATATGGAAAAGAAACAACTCTAGAGATGTTAATGTCTTTCTTAAGACTTAGAAATATACCTTAATGTCTTTTTAAAAACTTAGAAATATACCTTATTGTTTTTTTTTACATCTAGAGATTGTGCTAAAATGAAATAAAATACACACTAACCATTGATTAAAACTACCTGCTTCACCTCGCCGCATCAGAGACGCCTAAAATCAGACTATGTTCAAGACACGTGCCTTTGATGCTGGCATCAGTTTTCTAACCTGAAGACTCTGCCAAACCACTTGTCACGTTAACCCCACCAGAAAACATGAACTGGTCCTGAGTCCTGACCATAACACATTAACACTACAATTTTATTTACAAAGTATTCAAATTATATTTTACATTTTTAGCTAAAAAATCATAAATTTTCCATTCAAAGTCTCTAAAAATTTACAATTTTCCGATGTTTTTTTCATTATAACTAAGAATTGGAACAAGACTGATGAATTACAAACTTACAACTTAAAAAGCCTAAGTAAATTAATGCAAAAAGCTGAGATTAAATAACATTAATCAGAACCAATTCCCTTTTTTTCTAGTTTTGACTATATAGCCTATAAATCTCATCATGTAGAGCTCTGACCAGACCCGATCCGAATACCAGAAGCAACCGGGTCAGATGCAAACAGTTATCATGAACTGTTCACCTAAGACGAGCCTCTGTTTTTTCTTTCTCTTCATCTCTCACTGTGTCGCACCGTTACTCTCAGTACTCCGACGCACCACCTGATCACCATCCTTCACGTCATCATCACCATCTTCATCATAGTCACAAGTACAGCTCTTTTCAGCCGGCGTCGCCAAGTAAGTGGGCTTGACGTCTCCGGCCATAATCACCAAGAACTTCTCCGGCAAAGGTGCAGCCTTCACCGCTTTATCGGGTTTCACATCTCCGGCCTCAAGATCTCTGTCTCTGCTCTGCTCCTCCTCACCGTCGAGATAACCGGAGAGACGCCAGTAAGAGCAAGCGAGGATCAGAAGAGCGAAAGCTATGAGACCAAGCATCGCTGCCAAACCACCAAAAAGATAAGGAACAGGTGAATGCCACGGCGAGTGAGGTCCTCCCATGGCTGTTCTGTTCCCGTCGACGTTTTCTCTTGGAGGGTAATATTGTCTTCCTTCCATTTTCTTATGAACTTAGAGAGAGAGAAAAAAAAAGTGGTTTTGAGTTTTCTTTTTCTAAATAGAAAATGTTTTTGGTGAGAGGAAGAGAAGTGTGACGATGGGATTTATAGAAGAGAGCAAGCGAATTAACGTTGTGGATTGTGTGTGACGTATAATAATTCGTTTTATATTATTTCGTATGAGATCCGTTTTGGTTAGTTTTTACTATTAATCTTCTGTGTTTTATAAAGAGAAATAGCACATGATAGCAATGGAACTTTATTTTGAAGATAACATACAAAGAAATTTTTTTCCTAACTAGTATTTACTAAAAGTTAAAAATAAATTTAAAAGTTCTTTTATATTTTAAGTTTTACTGATTTAACTATTTAGCGGGTGAAGTTTAGGTAAAATTTAGGGTTTATAATAATTTTAGCTATTTTTCTTTTAATAAATGTAATTTTGGAATTTATCTCTTTGTATAGTATTTTGTTATAGACTTTTATGTGCTATATGAGAGATTTGCCCAAAACAGCACATTCAGTTTAAGTTTATTGGTCAATCAAATTATCTTTAATGATGATTGTGTGGAGTCGTGACGTTAATATATAACCATGATTTGTATTTTATTTTGTACCGTTTTCTAAGAATAGGTGATGTATCCAAATGGAAGTAATTAAACTGATGTGAATTTGTAACTAAAAAAAGCACATCAACTCATTTTTCTATTATTTCTAAAACTTTTAGAAAATAAAATTTCTATTCATAATTGATGTAATCGACTAGAAATTTTGTTGCTTTGTGATTTTTGCGATTGTATAGATTTAAAATCGTTGCAGCTTTTTCGATCTGCAACTAATTCTACGGTTTCTATAAATCACCTACATAAACATAACTCACATTATAGTTTATGTTGGTGACACAATATATTATAAATCAAATTATTAGGATCGAAATTTTTATTCAGAACTTTTCATCAGGAATTTATATTTGCATTCGATTCATTAATGTAATATAGGTATAGTTCAGGTTATGCATGCATGTGTATATACATATAGCGAGACGTCTAGTGTATGTGACCCAAACTAAGGCGGTGTGCTGGTTAGGTGATCAGTTGGAACCCAAACTAAGGTGGTGTCTAGTATATGTTAGTACTTTAAGCTTAATCAGTGGATGGTTTCGAAAATATCTTCGATTCAATCATACTTGGAAGATAGACACTGCAATTATAATATAAGTAAGTCATTAATTGTGAGGCTAAACACTGTTTTAGATAACTAATAACCATTTACATAGTGTTGAATCCACTCAAACACCCTCGATTAAAATATTGCAAGAATTATGATAATATCTTCTTAGTACTAGCTAGCAGTTATGCTATTCTATAATATTAATAGTCTGAGTGTTAAGCAGCATAAGATAAACATCTATTGATTAATAACTCTGTTATTCTAATTTACAGCAGAGAAGTAAAACGTGAAACATGAGTCATGAAATTGATGATGAGATGGTTTAAGAGGCCTTTATAAGGGAAATAGAAAAGGACAAGAGACTGACCGTAAACGGTTCCTCTAAAGCAGCTAAAATTAGGTGAGCGATGCAAACGTGAAGGGATGGGCGCAAACGTTGTAACCGTTAACGCCAAACAAATAAAGCGAACGTTACCTAAAACAGCTAAAAAGACTATAGCATATGTCAGCTCTCGGAGATATTTAATTTTAATCTGTGAACTTTAAACGTAACATATGGGTGATTCTAAAGAAAACAGACAAACAAACGAATGCTTATGGGACATGGAAATTCGGAAAGCAAGGGTTTAAAGACTAACATTCACAACGGTTTTTTTTTGTAGAGTTAGTTATTAGATGTATCCTAATAAATAGCAACATAAAAAAACAAATAATCTAAATATGTTGTTCAATTATTATGTAGAGTTAGTTATTAAATATTTTTGTAGAGTTAGTTATTAGATGTATCCTAATAAATAGCAACATAAAAAAACAAATAATCTAAATATTTTGTTCAATTATTATGATTTTGAGTATCTAAGACTATTACTTCACACCACGTCAATTTGATTTAGAAAAATTAGTCCAAGGAACAATCCGTCTATAATCTAACAAAAAGTGATTTGGAAACTGAAATTTAAACTCGGTAAAACACATTTGTATTTCCACGAACATGAATTCAAACCGATAATTAAAAGAAAACTGAATCTATTAATTATTTAACTTGATACTCATTCATTTTTATTTTCTATGTTTTTATTATCATAAATCATGTGGAAGATAAAAAATATTTAGGAAATCGAAGATACAAGAGAATTCATTATTCACGGCAAGACCACCACGGTAACCAACCACCATAATATGCTTTAACAAATCAGCATTGTCAATTTTATGATTAAAACCGCGATGCATATCATCACTGCAACGAGATAACATTCCAACTTTTACGTTTTAAAATGATCTGAATGTAAACATTAGAAGTAGGACTTAATTAAAAGAATACAAACAGAAATACATATATTAAAAAAAAAAGTGGAACCCCTCAATGAAAAAGTTGGAAACAAAATACCAAACCATATCCCTGAGGCCTCGATTATCTCATCAATGCTAAAGATATATACCTTGTAAAAAATAGATGAGATAACTAAGAGCCCCCCCCCACACACATTTTTGCACCCAGTCTATATGGATCAAACTTTACTTGGTCAAGTTCCTATCATTTTTTTTTTCTATTTAGTCAAACACATTGAGAAAACGATTAGAATCACTGAAAACAACACAAGTCACTCTTGATGGAATTCATATTTTTTTCTCCATCAGTTTGTTTCAATTGTTAAAAAGCTAGCGTTCAAAACTGTACGGAACTCGTTTTACGACAATGGAGACTCATTCGTGCATATTTTTGACTAAAATGCTGTTCAGAACTAAGTTAAAAACAACAAACTATGTAAGACCAGCACACTATCAGTAAGTTCATTATCATTTCTAAAATCAAATATCGTTCAAAATAAATCATTCAAATGATAAGTTAGTAGACGCGCGACCTTTGTTTTTCCAAATTTCTGTAGCAGGGAGTTCACTTCCATTCCCACATATAACATAAACCATGTGAAATGTGAACACCACTAAACATTTGATCGCCAAACTCGATTGGCGCTTGCTTGAGAAAATCTACAAGCTATTTCTTGCAGATTATTTTATCGGTTTTATTTCACTACTAGCAAATCCTTCCCTATTATGGCAATTTAGCTGTTTACATTTCAAAAGTATTAAGTATATATGTGTTAATTTTTTTGGATATATGTATTGTTTTATTTGTTATATTAAAATCTAAGCTTAGCCATCTTCTCGAGGTCTCCCGGCAATGAAAGAAAGAATTTCTGAGGAATATTTGTTGTGTTTGTTCTTGTCGTCTAACGAAGTTTCGTACTATTCGTATGAATAGATATCTAATTGAATAATGATTTGTTGGAAATATTTGAATAAATAATTGATAGTAAGGGCCCATTTCTCAGCGTCAGCTTCCACTCAGAGGTAAACGTCAAGGACACACGATAATTCCATCATTTCCAATCGCTTGCGTTTTTTGTTTTCTGTCTATTCCAGTCACTTACGTTACGTCCTCATTTCCACACTGTGACTGTATGGTATTATTAGAGTAAAATATTAGAGGAAGATTAATTTTCAGCTCAGTTACTCCAAACTAAAACCAATCAGGAGAAAATCATTCTAGTTGAGGGAGAGTGAATGATTTTGTCTTCTAGTGGATTTGTAGAGTAATATATTCCTCTCCTTTTTATAAGAGTAAAAGTTTTACTCTCATTTCCTCTCATTTTTTTTCATTTCCTCTCATTCCCTCTAAATTTATTTACTCCAAGTTACTCGAATTTTACCAATGACATAATGGTTATTTGGTGACTCCACTTATTATATTGTGTTAATAATCTTCTACGATCTATAATTGAATATGGAGGGAAACATTTATATATTAAAAGCTTCCAAAGTAAACAATGTTCTGAAAAAGATTCCAACCAAATCCCACTCTTTCATTAATCTATTGCGATTAAGTTAAACTCTCGTTTTCCTACTAGTTTTATATACATGGATTCTCTAAAGTAAAGCCCATGGATTAGGATTCGATGGGTGTATCCCAAATCATATTAACAGTAATTAGGAGCATCCCAATTCCTAAATATCTATACTATTAAAGTACAAGCACATTTGGATTTTTACTCTGTTTACCCCTATTAAAGAAGCTTTCTTTTGTATTCATTAATGACATTTTGGACATTTTGCATTGGTTTCTTTTTTAATTGTTTTTGGTTTGTCATTAACCACCGGTTTCCTAATTTAATTTTGATATGTGATTATTCCGTGTTTGATACTGCATCATTTTAATATTTTTCCAACCGGACATGTTTGAAACTGCATCGTTTTCTCTCAAACTATTTAATGGTTTGGTTTTAAACCCTTTTTTCCTAAATATAATCCCAACTATCTAACAAAAATTATTTATAAAAAATAAAAATTGTTTATTGGTTAAACCAGTGGTTCAACCGGTAACTGGATTTCGATTTTAATAGTTTTTATTGGATTTTTAAATTTTTTTTTTTTTCAAACCCGAACTGAATTTGTCTTTGATCAACCGGTAATCCGTTCAACCGCAGGTCTCAATCGAATTTCAAAACACCGATCAAAACTATAAAACTGTTATATTGATTTATATTTAAAATATCTAATTCAAAATTAAAAACCTAAAAATACATGTATAATATAGTTTTACCGAACATAAATCTGGATATAAAATACATATATGAGACGGATTATATAAATACATATACAAGACGGATTATATAAATGTGATTATATAAAATTTTCACCAAACATAAACCCGCGCTTTGAAAGCGCGGGTCAAAATCTAGTAACAATAATTAAAACAGGAGTATAAAACTAATAAAAAATTATGTGGCTCGTATCTATTCCCTAAAGATGAATTTAGTAATCACTAATCAGTATTCGTCTATATTACTTGTGGTAGTGCACGAACCTATACATATGGACTCTATTAAAGAGACACGTTCGAACTTTGAAGTGTGGATAATATAGAAAAATAACTTGGGAATACACAAGTTTCTTAATTAATTTAATGGTAGTAAGTTAGTAATTATACGATAATATACATCTATATTTGGGGATACAAAATTCCATTTTCCATTTTTTTCCGAGAAATGCTTTGGCGCAGAGAATATTTGTAATAGAAATTATAATAACGTTAAAGAATATGGAGCCTGCTCACAAAGTAAAGAAGACGAAGTGTAATAAAATGGTTTAGGAATAAAAGATACAAAAATGAAAAGCATGTTCTTCTTTTGAGAGATGGAAGTACAATAATTATAGGAGACATGAATAATTTGATTGTTTTCTTACAAGAAATGTAGTCCCACGTCTTAATAATTTGATTTTAATCTTTTTGGAGCAACATAATTTTGACCCCCACATACAATATATATAGACTATAATACTTGAAATCTTATTTTCCAGTATATATACATATAGAATAAAAACCTTGTTTTTTGTTTTTTGCTAATCAGTTTAACACGCTACAAGAAAATAATACTCAACAAAAATTAAGACAAACAAGAAATCCAAAAGAAAAAGGGATACGTAAACAAAAAAAAAAAATCAAAGAGAGAGTCAAATAATAAAATCGAAGCCGAATTAAAGCTAGGTTTATGTTTTATCTCCCGTTTTTAATTAGTAATATATCTGAATTTATCAGTATATGTCGTCATTTTTCTCTATACGAAGACTGTTTGAGATTCAATGAGCGTGAAGGAATCGAAAGCGTTAACTAGGAAATTCCGTGGTTGAATCTTAGCTTGGTCACTTTAACATTTTGATTTAAAATTTGTTACGATTTTTGAATAAAGCCAATATAGGGAGAAAGTTTCATTGTTCTTGCTAACAAGCTCAATCATTTAGCCGGGCATGCTTAGGTCATATTTAGGCTGATGTGTACATATACAAGCTATGGTCTTATGCGTTTATGGCGTAGCTAGCAACTCGAACTTATTTTTTCCATTTTAGCATCGTAATATTTTGTTTTTCTTAAAAAAAAATACGTCGTAATATGAAGCATCAAACACGAACTCATGCCAGTAAGAGTTATATTCAAGTAATCAGTTCAGATTTATACTGTAGTTTCTAAGTAGTCGGCACGTATTTTTCTTACCCTGGCCTGTCCCATTTCCATATCTCGAACTTTCATTAGAGTTAGTATTTTATTCTTCTCTTTTCTTATGGTTGGTTCATGAAAAATTGTACTCGAACCATATAGTTCGGATTTGGATTGAGTTATTTTATTGAATTGAATTTTTCAAAACAGTTAATACAACGGTAAAAAAGTAAAAATAGAAGTTCAAAGTAAAAAATAATAATTTAGTCTAATTAACAAGATCATATCAAAATAGGTCGAAAATTAGCAAATAAAAAATCATTTTCAAGTCCTTTATGTTTGTTTCATATGGAATTTCATAGAACCGATCAACCGATCATAGTACACGAATGGTTTATTAATGGTTAAATTGTTTTACCCCTGCTGGCTGCTGACAATTTTTTTTTTATTTTACCCCTTATATATAGTGGATTTGGTACTAAAAGACACTACTGAGAAATTGCAAGTGGTTGGCACGTACAAATGGCAATTAGTACTATTAAGAAAGTTATGTCCTATTGGTCCAATCATATATGTTCTTTACGAGTGTCCATCTACTCATCATCCACTCCAAAATATTAGTTACTTCTTGTCTGAAACCAGCCTTGCCAATTTGGTCTTCATTAATTATATCGTAGTATACTTGTTCATATGTTTTTATGTGGAAGTGGTTTGAACAAAAAAAAAATGTGGAAGTGGTTATTCACAATTACAGTGCTGACATATACGATAAGAAGAGATTAATTTAATATAAACAAGTCAATCTCCTTTGACGACCAAAGACTGGTGAGGGACTCTCTTGATGTCAACAAAAGTAGAGTAGTCTTTGCTCATTGGCTGTTTCCATGGCTCCCCATCCATTTGCATAAACGCATCTTTCCATTCTCCTCCTCTTATCTCTAGCCGTATAGCCGCCGCCTGCTCGCAAAAAAAAAAAACACAATTTTCAATCATCTACGTTTCATGACCAACAAAAGTAAAGTAAAAACTATCATCTAGTTCCTGTCCCATTTCTAGACAGGATTTGAAAACTTATTTCTAAATAAGATGCATTCTTATTAAAAAAAAGATGCATTCTTATATGAAATTTAGAATTATATATGAGAATAAAATCAAATATTGTCCAGCCCTACTTATGATGGGCTACAAGGTCGGTCCATATGGATAAGGACTAATTCAAAATATGCTAATATATTAGACCGAAAAGTCTAGTCTTGAGTCTTGAGAGCCTAATAAACGTTACTTGTTAACAACTAAGCAATAATAGCTCTCATAATAGCATGCTTGATGGATCCCATCCGTCTTGGTTATGGCACGATAGGTATTATATGTTGCGCACCGTGCACGTGGCTGGTCCTAACCCTAATTTATTTCATAATCTAAAAATGGATCCGGTTCTGACTTCTGACAAACCGGATACAGGCTACACCAAAAAGAAGTACCTGTGCAATGTGTTTGGCAGAGATGAGTTCAACCATGACGAAAGAAGCATGCCATCCTTGCTTTAACCCAAAAATCTCAAGAAGCCCATCATCGGCTTGAGCCTCCACAAAACCTCTCTGTTGCGTACAACTCAAGCAATTGTTAATAATGTGGAAAATGAAGAAGATAAATAATGCACTGAGAAGAAATAGGTTTGTTTTACTTTCTCAAGATAGTCTTGTTTGAGATTCCCCCATGGGTTTCTTCCACTTCCATAGCTATGTAGATTCAATGCAACAACAGCTCTTACACTGTCCCCAAAAAACAACAAAACACGGGTACAATTAGAAACCCAATTAAGAAGTTGATCGAACGTGCGTGTCTCATTTGTGTTCTTGTTTCTATGCTATAGATACCTTTTGGGAACTGGTACTTTCTCCCACTCAGATGAGTCTAGCTTTTTAATATGCAATGTCATTATGTTCTTGAGACCCCTAAAATCCCAAAAATACAAATCATCAGTTTAAACCCCATGATTTTGAGGTTGTAACAAATGTTGTTCTTGTATTCTATAAAGACCTTAAACCCGGATCATTTGTGCAATGAGTCATGAACCAACCCTGAGAGCAACCATAACCCGAATATATAATCTGCAACAACAAAACGTTAGATGTCTTTCATAGTAATCAAACTCTCATTAGATTTGGTATCTACCTTATTGGCGATGGGGCCATTTGCAAGGTTAGGCTTTTCATTGCGCAAATGGTGAAAACCGTAAGCCACTTGAGCATCCATACCTATACTAAAGTAATTGTAGAAGACTCCTTCATAGCCGTTCCTGGATGGAGGAAGCTCTCCCGCTATCTCCAAACTCTACAACAACAAAAAAGAAAAGACTAATCAACTAAATCTCACAAAGAGTTCATTTAGTACAAATGAAAATCAAACCTGGTCAATGATACATTCTTGTGTGGTCTTTAGAGAATAAGGAGGATCCTCTATTTCACCAGAAGGCATTGTAATCAAAATATTCCAACTGCATATCAATATTTTCAAACATTAACATTAAAGCACATCTGGACAATAGAATATTCATATCATGTTTTCCTGGTACTAATCTTACCTATCTAGACGACTTATTGGAGCAACACTTGCCCTATAAAGTGTTCGTTTTATCGCAGACTTCCACGCAAATGGGAAAGAACCTCCCTAAAACACCATTATAACCGTAACTAAAACATACATTTTTCATTAGATTAAAGATATAAATAAAGACATTTAAGATCTTTTTACCCATCCAAAGCTTCTAGACAGATCATTTCCAGTTCCGAGTGGCATAATTGAAACCGGAGGAACAGGTTGCCTGTTTTGTACATTAAGTTCACCGAGACATCCTAGAACCCAACCAACGGTTCCATCTCCACCTGCAACCTGTAATATATGAGTGATTAAACATTACCAAACTATTAGATTGTAACAATAAACAAAAACCTAGCAAAAATGATAGTACCACAATCCTCATCCTCTCACGAATCTCTCTAGCACAATCGTCTCCTTGTGCTGCTAACACCTCTAAGCAACCCAAACCATATCTTATAAACTCGTTAGGCTTCACTTCCGTTAGATCAAACACCTGTTCCTCGCTGATTAGGTTCTGGAGACGCTCTTTTATAAGCGGGCCTTGGCGGCCACCGCTTTTGGGGTTAACGAAAACCATCAGAGGAACCTCCGGGGTCACGTAGGAGGAGGAGGAAGAAGCGGAGGAGGAATCGTCTTTACGGAGGATGCAGTCGCGGATCGCGAGGCGGAGGTATTTAGGAAGCATGACTCTTTGACGAAGCTCTGCCTTGGAGACCCTTATGCTTGCGAGGTTGACCAGTTGAACCACTTTCATCGCTCCGAAGGAATCTAGCGATGAATGTCGTGGAATCATCCTCGCCGTCAATGAATCTCCACTCGACGACGGTGAGTCCATCTTTCTCTCTGTATGAAACCCCTAAGAAAGATTGAAGCTTTCTTTATTTCAAAAAAAAAAAAAGCTTTCTTTATTTCCCTGACGAATCTATGGAAGGGGCATGGGGACTCGATGTGGGTTTGTGCGTACGTTTTACAGACGACGATACATGATAAGACAAAGAAGCTTTGGAATGTTTTTTTTTGTTTTGTTTGTTTTGATCGGAGAGGAAGAGAGGGAGAGATTTGCTCTGTTTTTGACCCTTTTGTTATCGACCGTTGAGCTTATTTTCAGGATTTAATAATAAAGATAACATTTGTCATTCCCACCAAAGTTCGTTAATTGTTCGTTAGGAATCTTTAATCTTTATGGGCCTAAGGAAGTCTAGTGATATTGGGCTTTTATCAGGGCCCGTTTAAAAAGCATGTATATTTTTGTCTGTTATATTACAAAGTAACTAACGCCAGTGGCGGAGCTGTAACTGTCATTACCGAAGAAGAAGCGTTGACTAAAGTCAATCCGAAACAGAAAGTCTCAAAACTTTCGAAGGTAAGATTCTTCTCTTGTCTTTCTTAACTAGTCTCAGGTCTCTTCGCAAACTTGTAATTGTGATTGCCGTTGACTTTTTCTGGGAATCTCATTGATCTAGCTACTGTGTTCATTGTGATGTGATGATGTTACATACTTGAGATAAATTTTCGTGGAGATCAGATCAGAATGTGTTTTGATAGTTTTTGGAATAAGTATCTTGTTGATCGGATCTGAAAACAGGAACAGTTAATTACCTTTGGTAATGAAATGAAACAACTTACCGATGATTTTACAGAACTGCAGATGTCGGTGACAGATTTCAAAGTGGTGCTAGAGACTTTGACATTCCCTGCTGATTCAACTCCCTTCAAGAGTTGTCATGCCTCTACCATCGTTGAGGTTTTTAAGACACCACCACCAACCAAGTGTCTCCTTTGGTTTTTTTGCCCTTTCACAAGTTTTTATTGATGGATTAGCCTAAACTTACCGGTTTCTTGTATTAATTATTTGTGAATTAGGTTGTCAAAGATCATTTCTTGGCTGCTTATTTCGGAGGCACGTATGAAGGAGCACCTGATGTCAAAATCTGGTTGCAGCATTTCAAGGTAGCTTAGATTTTATATAGAGGCTCTCTCTCTAAAACCATAAAGAATGTGTAAAACAGTGTGGGTTGATTCTCAGGATGGTCAATGGGAATCACCGGTTATTGTGGATGAAGAGCCAGGAGTTCCAATGTGGAACCCTGTCTTGTTCAAGCTTCCTTCACAAGAGCTCTTATTGTTCTACAAAATCGGTCAGGAGGTTCAAAAGTATTTCAAAAAAAAAAAAGATTTCACCTCTCACTTTTAGAGAACACAACTCTGTTTCGCTTGTTTCAGTCCTCTAATCTCTCTTGTTTTTTTTGTTGGAAACCTTAGATGGAGCGGTTGCATGAAACGATCCTATGACAAAGGTAAAACCTGGACTAACAGAGAACAGCTTCCTCCAGGGATTCTCGGACCCATTAAAAACAAGGTCTCCTTAGACTCCTTTTGATTTGAACCTTTTTTTTTTGCTTAGAGGCTCTTAGCTTTCCTCTTCTATCTTTTCCACAGCCTATTTTGCTTGAAGACGGGACTCTCCTCTGTGGATCATCCGTTGAAAGCTGGAACTCTTGGGGAGCGTGGATGGAGGTTTGTTTCAAACTTCCTATATCCATATAAAGTATACCGCATTGCTTTTAACGATGAAACGTGTGTGTACGTACAGGTCACTTCAGACGCTGGTAGATCATGGAAAAAGCATGGCCCAATATACATTCAAGGGAAGAGTCTTAGCGTGATCCAACCGGTTCCATACCAAACCGCAGCTGGGACATTACGTGTTCTACTCAGATCATTCACCGGCATCGACAGAGTCTGTATCTCAGAATCTTGTGATGGCGGTGAGAACTGGAGTTTTGCAACACCAACGGTTCTCCCAAACCCTAATTCAGGTTTCTTGACATCCAAGCAATTCATCATATACAGAATAAATAGTCTTGGCTTTAGGTTTGATTTTATCGAGACCACAGGTATTGATGGAGTCAAGCTAAAGGATGGTAGGCTGGTGCTTGCTTACAACACAGACTCGAGAGGTGTGCTCAAAGTAGGAGTTTCTTTAGACGACGGTGATTCTTGGACCGATGTTTTAACGTTGGAGGATACACCGGGGATGGAGTTTTCGTATCCGGCGGTTATACAAGCCGGAGACGGGGATGTCCACGTCACTTATACGTATAACAGGACACAGATTAAGGTATGATTAAGACAAAATAACTGTGATGAGTGTGACAGATATAATAGTTTTAATGAGTTTGGTTTCTTGTAACGCAGCATGTAGTGCTCAAGAGTGTGACAGATATTGATACAAGCCATACCGGAAACACGGAGAAGCTGGTGGAGGACTCGTGGGTTTGGGTTAGTATCTGAACCGAACCATTGATATGGAATGGGACATTAATTCTTCTTACGGAAGAACAAAAATTCTGTTATTTTCTTTGAATAAATGTAAAATTAGTTTTTAACTCTAAAACATTTTTTTTACAAACTTGATTTTGAAAACATTGATTGAGAATTTGAAAGATGCAAATTTCTTAGTCATTTAGAAGTTAATCATGTCTCTATGACACTTCTGCAGAATACATGAGGCTTCAGCTAGTGAGTTAGGACTGGATCATTTATTGACAGTCCGTTCGAGTCAAGTATCATGGTTCAACATCTTAACTCCATGTCGTCTTCTTCTACGAGTCTCGAGAAACAATACCATCATGGCACTGAGCTGAATACCCACACGCCTATGTAACTCCTTACTCAATTGTGACTTACCTTTAAAAGTAAACAAATATACGAAACTATGGAAATGCTTTATTTTGCCAACGAGTTGTTAGTGTTTAGTGGGTACTCCATCACTCATATTCATTTTTCGTTAGGAGAGATTATTTAAGATGCATTTTTCTATTACACAAAAAAAAAGAAAAAACTATAGAAATGCCGTATAGAAACAGAAGGAAAAAAAACAATTCACAAAATATTTTGAGTTTTTTTTATACAAATTGATGAGATAATTAGTTATTTTTAGTAATAGAATTATATTAACAATGCGATATTTAATTTTTACATTCAAACTGTACAACTAATAAAAAATTTTATAGAAAGAAGATCTTTTTTTTGGTCACGAGAAGAAGAGTATATTAACAATGAGACTTAAGAGGTCTATTCAACTAAAAAGTTGAGGTCATTTGTATTAATACGACAAATTCACTATTATTCAAATATGAATTTTAAAAATTATTTTAAAATTTAGTGTTATTGAATTTACCATTTTATAAAATATTTTGAAATTTGCTGTTATTAAACAAAATTTAAGTTAAAGATTTTAGAGTTAACCACTACATGGTGGTCTAGTGGTAAGCGCCAAAGAGGAAGCGCCATGGGTTCTACATGCGGTGACCACCGGGACTAGCGTTAAATCGCAAGAATACATGGGTTACCGTCGACTTCGTGGGATTAGTCTGGGCGAAACCTGGAAGACTCCCACAATTATCAAAAAAAAAAAAATTAAAGTGCTTTAGTTGTTTTTAGAATGTTTGAAAGGAGTTTTTTAGTTATAAAAATTAAAATCTAAATCACATAATTTTATATGAGATTGTAGAAATATTTAATAAAAATCACATCAAATTCTTAGATTCTCATGCTATTATTTAAAAAATAATTAAAAATTAAATCACTTCAATTTTCAGATTCAATACATCATTCTTAGAAAATTTTGATATTTAGTCATTATTGTTGATTATTATATATAGTCACAGTTGATTTTACTATTTTGTGTATCTTCCATTTATAATTGATTTTACTATTTAACTAATCGATTTTGTAGTAGTAGATAGAAAATTAAGATCAGAGATCTTTTGTCCTAAGATTAGAGATCTAGAGACTAGAGTTTAGCAATTCAGGTATCAGGGTCTTCCCTAAGGACGATGATATAAAGAAAATGTTACTAGGATCTTCCGTATACTTCCTCAATTTTTCACATGAATTAGTTGCATGTGTGATAATTTTCCAAATTGACAGAGTATATAGTCCTATTAAATAAATTAGACTATCAAAGTCGTACTGTCACACTTTCTATATTGGTATAAGAGATTCTTTGACTTGACAATCTGAAAATTGAGGAATCTGTAAGCATGCATGCATACTACTTCAATTTTGAAAACCTACTTTTCTTTCCTGGTTTCTGAAAATATTTAAGAAATAATAACAGTATTAAAAGCCCATCAGAGAGAAGAACAGAGAAAGAGACAGAAGCTTGACAATGTATTGTCACATCTGAAAGTATGTGATGATTACACCTATTTATACGTTTGCAGCTTTTTCTTTGTTCTCCTCTTTCATGTAAAAGGTGATTAATACAATAAAACTGAATTGCAGTAATCACTCACCCGACTCTTATGTTCGAGAGAAGAAAAAAGCTTAGTAGTGTTCATCTTAAAAAAAGAAGTATTTCTTAAAATTTAAAACTAATATATATTATTAGTCAGATACATTGTATAAGGTAAGTTTTCTACATTTTCCGTTGAACGTTTGAAATTGTCTATTAGTATGCAAATGCAACTAAATACTATCAGAATAGAAATATATACTTGTATAATGGATGTTCACTGTATTGAATATTACACAAGAGAAGGTAGGGAAGGACAAAAAAACCGATGAATATCCTGTCTAGTTTTATAATAAATATAACCGATATTGTTTTTAGGCCATATAAAGGGGCGTATAAATTGGTACAAGTTTGATGAAGAAATTTGACAAATGCTTGGCGGTCTTGTGTCTTGTGTCTTGTGTCTTTTGACTCTTTTCTCTTTTTTTTTGAAAAAGGGCTCTACTATTTTGACTCTTTTCTTATTTTTCTGAAAATTGAAACCCTAATTTTCTTTAATGCTATGTAAAAAAGCGAACAGAGGAAATTTACAGGTAAATATTCCTCCCATTTCTTAATTCAGACGGCAAAAAAATGTGACAGAAACCAACAGTCTCAGCTAAAAGTAAAATCTTAAAACCGAGGCATATCTTCATAAGAAAAAGGTTCAAACAATTTGAAAATAAATATATTTTTCCTCAAAATCTTTTTTTTTCCTCAAAATCTCACTCTGAAACCTCTTACAAAACTAAAATACTAACTAACAAGTTAAATATGTTATTCAAAAATCTGCATATGTCGTGCTGATCATAACAATAGTCTTATATGTATTCTGTACAACGAAATCGCAGCATAAATATATGTTTACCCAAAAGCCAAAACACAGTCTTTAAAGTGCTTCTCTTTTAGCAAAAAAAACTTTAAAGTGCTTCTCAACTCGAAATTCGTTTAACGTGTGACTTCAGCTATCATTTGCATGGGCACTTGTGAAATTATTTCTTTATATATTGTTGACTCTCTGGCTATTAGTGGAATAAATTATCATAAAGCATAAATGTCTACTTAGAAATATAGGAGTATTTATTACTGTTGTTTTTTTATCATCTCTAGCTTCCATTGTTTTTTCTATTTAGCAAAAAGAAATGTCTATTTAGAAATAGAGTATTTATTACTGTTGTTTTTTTATCATCTCTATTCTCTAGCTTCCATTGTTTTTTCTATTTAGCAAAAAGAAAGAAGAAAAAATATCTAGCTTCTATTTAGTAGAGGTCTAGCTTTCCGTTAATTTCACACTCTTATCAGTTATCTCCCTATATAAAACACAACTACCCCTCACATCATCACTTCAGAGTAAAAAGCATCTTATCATTCCTCTTCTTTCTTGATAATCATATCATTCCTCTTCTTTCTTGATCATTAGATGATCATCACCATCGTAATTATCATGATATTTATGATAATAACGTTGATCGTATCTCTTCTTCAACTTTTATCTGTTTCCTCGTTAGACCATGGATGTACTTTGGAATGCACAAGGATCTCACCGAAAAGAAGATTCCTTGAATACTAATGTTCCATTGGCATTATCCTTGCTGAGCTTTTTTTGTTATTTTTTATAAAAAAAAAATATTTTGTTTCTACTAAATTATCAATAGACTTTTTATGTTTTAGGTATTTTTTCTTGACCTTGCAAGGCTTATTAGTTTTGTATTATTCTTTTGTTTTCTTTGATTTTTGGTCACTTTTTGTATTTTCTTTTGTGTTTTTTTGTTCTGTTTATTCCTCCTGAGCTTTATGTAAATTTGATATTATCCCATAATTTCTCACTTGTTATGTTCTCTCATGAGTCTATCTATTGATCTGTAAATCTTTGTTTATATTAAGCCTAACAATATTATGTACACACCATTACATTTTAAGTGGCAAAGCCAAATTAATTATATCTGTTACAACATTTTCAATAATTACAAAATGAAAATTCACCACCCCATTCAAAGAGCCAGTGCATATTTTTCTCCAAAAAAGTGGGAACAAAAATTTGTAAAGAAACGGGCGATTCCGTTAGCGTTAGCAAGTACTTCCACCGGTTGTACGACAATGTTTTTTGTTGCACTTTGTAACACAATGGTCAAGAGCAGAAAACAAATAACATTTTCCAACAGCCTCCAACGTCCATGGCATGAACCATAAAACGGATCTTGAATATGATCCATCCATTAACTGTCTTTGCGCGCGGTTCATCTACATCCAAGCCCCCGAGGCTGAGCCTTGGAGGAAAGTGATGGCAGCTAAGAGACCGAAACGATGTGATCCACTTTGAGTATTTGATTAACTGAGTGATGGGCTTATTAATTGAGTCAATTTGGAGCCTGTATTCTTGTAACTACTCGACCCATTTTTCTTAATAACTCATATGCATTCCAAATGAAACCATTCTGGAATTTAAAGAACAATAATGCCATAATGCAAGACATGAGGACCACAAACAGATACATCGAACATTAAACATTGCAAGGATGGATTGGCATGGACAGGATCAGTGGTTATGGCCTGGATATGGGTTCCTTGTCTCCTTTTCTCTGTCAAGCATTTTATCCAGACAACCTGTTTCATATTTTCTCCATCCTCAGAGTTTCTTTATATATGTATTGGCTTTGTATTTAATATAAGTCTGGATTGTTAATAAAGATGGTGCAGTGCAAGAAGGTGAAGCAACAAGGTCGCTTAGGACGAAAGGAGAAGCCTAAGTTTGGTGAAATTTGTATGCGAAGAAACCTGGGGATTCTGCGCAGGGTTGTACCAAGTTGTGAAGAGGTGGATGATGAGGAAGCCTTGATCCTCAAGTCAATTCAGCATCTCATGCTTCTCAAATCTCAGGTTACTTTACTGAGAACGCTAGCTGATGTTTGTTGAGTCTAAAAGAACGTAACTTCTCAATTTTTTGTTTTCTGTTTTTGCTTAAATGTTCTTAAGTTGTTATGCATTATGATATAAGATCTAAACGGAGAAAGATAAGAAACAGAGGAGATCAAATAAACATGCAAATTAGTTAACATTCAACAATCCAAATAAACAGAAATATTGGGTTTTTGTTGCTTAGGCCATGGGCTTCACACATCACATGTTATGTTACTTTTGAGTTATTATAAGAACAGTATTGTAAAAAGACCTTTCTATAACCCGTTATTTGGGCCCACTATAAGCCTAATTACTAACGTGAGTATCATGTCATTATAAGAACAGTAACGTAAAAAGACCTTTCTATAAACCTTTTTACGGCAATTTCATTTTTTTTTCAAAACTATGTTCAGCTCGAGAAAACCTTTGAATGCCTCCGTTATGTTTCGGGAGGTCTACGCCCTACAGATACTGTTTACCTGAGACCGTCCCTTTGTTTGTAAGTAAGTCCTAACGCAAAGTTTGAATCCTAGACTAGGTTGCACGGGTACGCCACTTGGGTGCCGTCTCGCGTACCGGGTTCGCCGAGGGGACGGGGACATCTCCGAAACGCCTGGGAAACGTCCCCAACACATATGCCGTGAACCCGGGACGGCAAGACTAACCGGGGACGGGTTTAGTCTGAAACCGGAGACGTCTCGGGAACGTTTCTCTTGGAACGGAGACGTATCCGTTTGACTTTTGGTGTGACGATATGTAAATGTTTAACCATTCCATATTTATTTTTAATTGTTTTATTCTATTAATTCTGAAAAAGTTAAAAGATGCACTAAAGAAAGTTGTTTATCAATAAACAACACGTGAGAAGTTCTTGTTTCTTTCTGATTTTAGTGTTTTGATGTTTAGGTTTGAAGTTTGATTCGGTTTGAATTATATTTCATTAATACAGTTTTCTGATTTTTTTCTCTGTATATGTTTTCTGTATACGAATATATGTGATTTCTTGTGTTGTTGATTTTACTTGTTGTATCATATTTTTTTTTTGTGATTTCAGATTAAGAAGGTGAACTCTCAAACTGTAAATGTCATAACTTATAGATATTTATATATTTTCCTATATTTTGGTTGCCGTTTCTATGTCGTACCCGTATCTAAAAATTTTAAGTTTGCCGTTTCCCGTTCCCGTTCCCGTCCCCGTTTCCTGTACCCGTTCCCGTCCCAGGGCTGCTTAGATCCTATATTTTCCAGAGTGGTATCTTACTGATAGTTCCCTAATCAATTGCTGTTGAAATTGATATGGAAATGTAGCTAATTTAATCTCTGAATTTATAACATACGTCGGAAAGACACTTTTATATACAAAAGGTTCGTTTGGTAATTAATGCACAATCTAACAGGCCTTTTGCAAAATTTAACTGTAATGGCTACATATATACAAGAGTCAAGAGATTAGTTTGTAAAAAATAACATGTACGAGATGTTAGATGTTGAATTTCACGGCTCGGTAAAGTCTTAATGTATGACCCAATTAGTAACGAGTATCAGTGCATACCACATATAGTCAAATCCCAGAAACTGAGGTGATTAGTGAATCTAAAGTATACTGTTATAGAGTATCTTATAAGGAAGATTTCGAACCAGGTTTAGAATACGACACTCGTGCACTACAGAATCGCTGGAATCTCGCATATATATGTTTCCTAGACAAACAAAAGTGTCGTATCTTAAATTAAGAATTTAAGACCGTGGAGTGTCCAAGTCTTGTTTATTTGATAGCTGTTATTGTTATGGATCGAGTTGGTTAACGCCATATAATTTGTCTGAGTCTTTGTATCTTTGAACATGTCACTACTTGTTGACTGTCGAGAGCGACTATTAACATGGAAGAAGCTTCATTAATTAGACCGCATATATTCGTATATACATAGATTACCATTTAGTCAAAGTCAATTATAATCACCACCAAGCCTCACAATTAATTATGTCTTATTAGATATATGAAATTGTCTTGCAAAACCTGTGACTGTCTTCCACTTGGGCTTTGATCAGTTCGGGTACTTTACTTGTGGATGTTTGTAGAAATTACCAAGATATTTTCATCTTCAAAATTAGTTGTCGGACGCTCTATCAAGTCTGGATACACAATGCAAAATTAATATCATGAAACTTGTGTAGTGGCATTATGAGATATTGTTCGTATGGTATGGGTACCAGACACGCGGTCAAAGTTGCATGCATGTAAAAGACTACTCACAATTCACAATAAAATACAATACAAATATAAATCCACATAATTACATCAAATTATAGAGTAGGCATCTTAAAAAACGAGTAACCCAGATCATTAAATTAAGAAAATATATAGAGAAAATAGACGTTTGTTCCACGATTATACCGTTGCTTTGTTTGTTTTAGCCACGTGAAAATGGTTATGGATCTCCGATCTAGAGACCACATAAAGAAGAAATACGACGAAGAAGTTGGAGTCTTGCTTGGAGTAGCAAAATGTGATCAGCCGTGAGACGGTAAAGTGTGTTACCGTCAACTTCATCTGAATAAATCCTTTCCGGAGCAACCATCTGCTGGAGACGGGTCATGAGCTTCCTCGAGCTCATATTAATTATTACTCTCTTTCTTCTCCGAACTTGAAGCCCTCTACACCTCATCTTTTTGCACACGGACGGTCTTCGTACGTCTACGATAACAAAATCTAGAGAGAGAGAGTCTGATAGTTAGAGAGATGATATGTGGATTAAACAAGAGACGATGTGATTTTATAGATAAGTTGGATGAAGACACGAATAACTCTTTTCTGCCCAAAAAAAGAATACATGAATGACTCTCTCACGCTTGATGTACGATCAGCCCACGTGTGAGTGAAAATAGTAATGGATTTATCGTGGCGCGGATGTTATAACTTAAAATTGATGGAAACAAACTCATGATATTGTATCTTCTTCACACGCGATATCTACTGTAATACAACATTATTAGTCCGAGGAAAAAATTAAACATTGATTAGCTAGGACATTGGCTGATCCTATCTCAATTCTAAAACTATTTTGTCAGTAAATATATCCAAATAGCATGTAAATTGAAGTTCATGCTTTTCTCTTTCTTGTTCAACGAGAATTAGAAACTCTAATCAATACGATTTACATAGGCTCAACTCTTATCGCCATGTGAAATAAAATCATCTTTTCTAACAATATTTTCCTTTTCGCTAAAAATAAAATTACACAAGATATTCAAAATTAATTAGCTTGAGACTATTCTCTTAGTACACAAAAGCTAAATTAAAAGAAATGTCTCAACACATTTTAAATTTAAGCCTCGAAAACCTTTTCTTATACCAAGAGGTTCGGAGATGGATAATGTATTTTAAATCTGAACCATATTAGTATTAGTTTCTTCTTAACGATCAATTGTGTCTCCTTTTAAGTTCAAAAAAAAAAAAATTGTGTATTGCAAACATGTAAATTAGTATTGTAGAGTTATTATTGTTGTTCTGTTGATCCAATAATTAATGGGTAACTAATAAGTCATGCACAAACGACAAAGAACACAACCGTATTGACCAAAACCCATCCATGAGTGGATAGCAAAATTCGGAAGACTATATGAACGGTACACGTTCTACGCTTTGCCTCCACAGGCCAACCAACAAATAATTCTAATACTTACAAAAAAGCCTCATATTATTGATGATTACTGTTTCAACAACAAACTACGTTGTATGGGAAGATTTCGCATCAAAGTAGTATCGTACGTATAGTAGAGACTGTAGAACACTAGTCAACAGCGACTAGCGGATAACAATGACGAAAAATGCGACTAGATGAGATTTATTTCATAACCAATCAAAACTTGAATTCTCTTCTTCAATGTACGAACCCTAGCGATATCTATGATTATATAAGAAATTGAAAGGACACCATATAGAGAGGTACACTAGGTTGTGAACAGTTCCGCAACAAGTGGCTGCACTAATCTTCATCATAGATTCGCAGTATGTTGTAAGCAATTTGAAAATGGCTTAAATTCACAAATTTTATGAAATAAAAGCGCTACACGTAAGTCTAATATCGATCTTATCATCTTACAATCATGAAACAACAGTTTTAAACGTCCAGAATTACATAAAAATATAAGAGTATTAAGATATTGTAGTGTAAGTGTTTGTCGGCAATATATTCGTTACTACATAGGACATGGCCTCACTAGAAACAAAGGTTTTCGATCTAGGTTATATGTATCTTTTTTTGTCACTTATCTAGGGTTATATGTATAAATCGTTATAATCCCATTCTATTGCATCTGTGGTCGGGTGGTCAAGACGTTTCTTAGATCTTCAAGCTATCTGAGTTTGAATCCACACCACAGCAGATTTTCACAATGCCTGGCCACCGAAGTTTTCACATTTTTTTTCCGAAAAATGATTTACCAATTTTTTATTGTGCGCAAATGCGTGAGACAACTTGATCATGAAGACTTGAGTCTGGATGTTTATATGTGGTAAATTTGCAGAAATTTCCTCGACCAGGGCCTACTCATTTAAAGTTTAGCCAGACGCGTCGGCTAAAACCTAAATATATCTCGGAGGCTAGATCTTAAGCAAATGCCATTATCAGAAATGCTGTATTAATTTGGTTGAATTAGATCATCAAATCAGTCGATAGATTTTTTTTTTTTTGAAACACATTTATATTAAATCCCTAACCAAAGTTAGGTGGTGCCATTAAGGCGAGTTCAACAGATAGTGATTGTTTAGCTATTGCATCTGCAACAATATTTAACTCTCTGGGAATCCAAGAAAATGAAATAGATTCAAAAGAAGAAGCTAACAAGGCGATGTCCGTCATTACTCCATAAACACCAACCAAAGATTCCTTTGCGTTAATGGCTTTAATCAATATTGCAGAATCTGATTCACATTTGATGCGTGGGAGTCCCAACTCTTGGCACTTCAGAATGGCTTCACGGAGAGCGAGCGCCTCCGCCATTAACGGCGTCTTCACATAGTGAGCAACGGTCGAGCAAAGATTGAGCTCTGTTTTGTACTAATATTGTCAATCAGTCGATAGATGCATAGAGAAAATAACATTATTAATAATGACAATATTCAAAAACGGCCGTATCTGCAATGAAGTGAGCTGAGCCCATGCATGTATGTCTCCTTTTACATATAAAAAGACACATTACGTCTTTTTCTTCGCTGAGTTGTTTTCCTCGCTTCTCTTGCTCATTCACATTTCATAATAGTACTTACAAAAGTAATTATCTACGAAATTACGATTTTGTGAGTCCACATACACGTGTGTCTATCTCTCTAGTCCCCAATAATACGATAGTCTCCGTTTTTCTCGGGGATTCATGTGCATGCTCCAATACGACTGTGTCATATAATAGACCTATCCCATTTGAGTATCAATAATTTTTCCATACGTCTCTCACAGCAATCGTCCTATCTTTTCAAATTCTGATAACTCTGTCTACTAGCTAGTTTTTGCATTATTTCGAAACTAGACTAGGGACTTTCTAACACTGACAGATGATGTACTTTGATTTCGATTGCAATAATGAACAATGTATAATACACCAACGCGCATACATATAGAATGAAGTTTTCCATGCAAGCGCGTGCGGAGTTGACATATATGGGGACAGAAGTTGAATGAACCTCACGTGCACACGATTATTACTTGCAAGTTCTTAACTCCTTCCCCTCTACTCTCCAGCTTCAGTCCTTTTCACCATTTTTACACATCAACTATGGATCCTACTATTTTAGTTTCAACTCCTTCAATTCTTTTTACAATCTCTTTCTACATGACTACACCAAATATCTGTAAGAAACAAACTTATATATATCTTCATAATGAAAGTTCAACTCAGTATCTGCTTGGTATAGATCATAGTAAATCAAACGTAAAATTTTAGTTACACAAAATTTTAAGTGATGTGTTTATAAATCAAACTTCCAATGGTGAGTTAGCAAAAAGGATATTACAAGCAATTGCTGAATTGTAACAGTTTTCTCGACATACAACTACTTATCGAAGACTAGACAGGTAACATGGCAATACGTTCAGACCGACACATCTTTGTCATCCTTATTAATACTAAAAGCTTATCAACAAGACACGCCTTCCAGTCACACAATAAAACAAACTCTTCTTTCTCTCTCAAAACTCTTGTAATTATTTTATCTAATTAATTAAATTATAAATCATAACACGACTACATTGACTCTTATATTATACACTAACTTTACTCAATTGGAACTCTTCTTGGATCTAGCTTCGACATCTTTTCCTCTGTCATATAACAAAGAGAAACAAAACCATTTTAGTACGTTTTAGTAACGACAAAACAAGCCCACGAATTTTACAAACAGCCTTATCGAGTTTGAAGCTGAACAACTCTTACCCCTTTCTAAGCCTATAGAAGAAGGCATGTGCCTTCAGAACATATTTTCAGTATCAGTTTTTCTATAAGACATATCATTGGTGGATAAATAGACTAAAGAGTGTTACTCAGTAGTCCTATGTTTTAGAGCCCATTAACATGTTCCACGTTTACAACATGAGTAAGGTCAATCAATCAACATATATACCTGTTAGAGAGGAAAAGGCTGGTGAAAGATCTGTCTCACGGCTTCGTTGTCCATCTAAGTTGACCAGCTTCCGCTATGGAAGGTGTGTTCTGACCTGAGATCCCTATAGTTGTTGTTATCTTCCCTCATGGTTGCACTACTCGTTGATACTTCCACCCTAACCAAGTTCGTAATTCGCAGTCCCCCTACTTCAGAGCCAATACATTCAAACTAATTAGAATCCACCTATATCTATAGACTAACACTACGTTCAGTTATCCTTCATTCCTTATGGTTAAAAAGCTCTCACCTTCTTTAAGCAAAGAACCAGGCTTCGGAAGTGAGATCATCGGTCTGTACATATGACAGTCAGAGTTTAGATATTCCTTCACTTTCTCCGACAGTCTTTTCTTGTTCTTCTTTACCTTCACGTCAGCGTTCGATGATATGAAAGTAGTAGACGGCGGAGGCATCTGCATCTGCATCTGCGGTGAAAATTTTGAAAACATAGGAGAGTATAAGTATGCATCTGACTGGAGGTAGGCGACGATACTCCTGACGAGTCTTCTGTTTGTCCTCTTGGGTTTCTTTCGCACGCTCAACGGAGTTCTCTTTCCTCCTTCCATATTAAGTCAACCTCTTGTGCTTTGGCAAAACGATGGACGTAAAGATAGCACCGAATAAGACGACCGAGAAGAAGAAGAAGATGAGAATCACACGCGTCGCCATGATATCACGGTGCTTTGACAGATAGAACTTAGAAGCTGAAGGAGCTGACACATGTTTTGCACAACGTAAGCTGTACGGAAACTTTTGGATGAAACTAGAGAGTTACTGTAAAAATGCTTTGACCTTTATGGGCCTAGTCCATATTTTAAGCCCATCACTATTTCAAATGCTAAAGCCCATGATAAAAAATATATTTATTTACAAAACTAAGCTGATCACAGAAATTTACATGAGAATCTTGTAGTGTATATTGTAAAAACCACTACAAGATCTCCTAATTCCTGGTTTAACGAATCATTTCAATTACTTAATAACATAGCATCCTCCGTATTTCATTATAATTGAAACGTTTATACATATTTATTTAATAGTTTCAAAATTGATTAGAAGAAGTAAATAAGAAATCATCATAATACTTTTTTAGCAAAAAAAAAAAAAAAGAAGTAAATAAGAAAAAAATAAACAAACGAAGGATAGGAGACACCTTACTTTTCGTGCCAATCAGAAACATGTTATAAATTTCTCTAAATTCAATATGTGTGGGGCCAGAATGTATATCATATGACGTTATCTTGTCAACTAGACAAAGATTATCCTATTACTTATCTTTCTTAATATGAATCCACACTTTGTATATACCAATGATTTTTTCAAGAGCTTATTTTGTTATTTCATACTTTATATTTTTTAAAAAATAATAACAACAATAGATCAAATTATATTATATTTTTAAATAAAAAATAAAAATAAACAAAAAATAATTGTAGTTACAATTTTTTTAAAAAAAAGATTTTTAACGTCATTATGAAAACACTAAACTCTAAACATTTGAATAAGTCCTAAACTCTTGGTTATATCTTAAACCATGAACACTAGATCTTTAAAAAACTAAATCTTTAATTTAAATTTTAAACTATTGGATAAATCTTTAACTCTAGAATTATGGTTTATTAAAGGGTTTAGAGTTTACTATTTAATATTTAGGATTTAGTGTTTTGCTAAAAATATTTTTAAATTTTTTGGCAATTACTACTATTTTATATTTATTTTTTATTTTTTCATTTTAAAAATATAATATAACTTGGTAAAAGTTTTTTTTGTTTAAAATATCCATATGTTTTTATAAATTTTTATTATTTTTACTTTATATTTTATATTATGAAAATATATTAAAAATAATATTTGCTATTATTTTTTAGATTTACTTGTATTCAACAAAGTGAGAAGTATCCATAATTATTTTAAATATCTGTAAATATTCACAAAATCCATAAGTTTTCCGGATATACGTATTTTTTCGAAGCAAAACAAATCAAAAAATCAAATATCCGAAAAAAACGAAACAAATCAAAAATACTAAAAGATACGGTACTACTATTCGATATGTGCCCAACCCTAATTCATATTACATTGCTATGTTTTTTCTTAGTTTATTATTTTCTTATTTTATTTTCAATTTATTTTTATTTTTTTTCTTTTGAACTGCTAGAAGGTTCAGGTCGAATCCTTAATCCCTCCAGAACCGAACCGCAGCATGTAATATTGGTTACGTCCAGCGGTCACTCGATTGTTGACAACAACATAAAAATGTTTGATATTTAAAATATTATCAAACTAAAATTCTGAAAATAAACTTTTTTGAGAAAAAGTTTTTAAAATAGTTGAGAAATTATTTATTTCTAAACCTTTTCAAAATTGTAACCCACACTTAGCTAGCAAAAGTTAAATCTAAGCCCTTTCAAATATTGTGTATAAAGAAGCCTTTCTATCCTATAAGAAGTCGAACGCATGTGATCGTTGTGTGTATATGTTAGTATGTATGTTTACGGAACTTATTATCTATCCTGTACGATGTAGAACGCATGTGCTCGCTGTGTGTAGGCATGAATGTTCACGGTACCTATTTCTACAAATTCATATAACTTATCATGTATCATAAATAGTGTGTATGCATTGACAACTTCAGAATGGTTTTTTAGATTTTTTAGAAGTTATCTTTAACTTGAAAACAAATTGTTTGACTAGAGACACAACGAATCATCGATCAACAGTAATGTTTTGTATATTCATGTTTTACTGAAAATTCTAAACATAAAACTAGTACTGTAACGACCCGAATTCTTTAAACCGAAATTGGTATTCGGTTTGATTTAAAATTTGGACCCAGACAATAAACCAATTGCTTATATATTAAATTGTTAATTATAAGTCTCATAAAAACCTAAAGCTATGTGCCGTCAGTGGAGATTCAACCTTCTCTAAGCCATCTTCTTCTCCATCTCCAGCCACCATGAAAGAGGAGCCATCACACCATTTGAAAAGAGAGATTAAAGCTCATCAGATACGTTTATGGAGAACTGAAGAACGATGGATCAAAACTAAGTATTTCGAAACCAAATTTTGAGGTTATGTTCTACACTCATAGATCTATGTTTATCAAAAAGCGGATCATCATTTGGATATTTCTTCTAATAGTTATGGTCATTTCTTTGGGGCTGCTCGTTGTAGATCGGATCCGCCCAGTGCCGTGCCAACCCTTTTAGGGGCCTGAGGCAAGATTACATATATTTAAAACAATAATTATAATTTAATTTTAAATAATATTTAAATATGAAATAAAACTCATAACAATTAATATTTAAAATATTCTAATTTTTCCTTTTTATAAATCATTTTTATATCTATTTTAAATATACTTTAAGTTTATTAAAAATCAGAAAATAAAAAACTAATATTTTAAAGAATAAAAAACTAAAATTACATCATATTCTATATGTTAAATAAAATCTAGTATGTTAAAACAACATTTCAACCCATTAAATATGATAAGTAAATAATTTTAAAATAGAAATACATATATATTTCATGAAAACAAATTTGTGAAAATAACTAAATCTTTAAAACTTGAATAAATAAAAATTTCTTATTTTCTTTTATATAATATTAAAAATATCTTATTGATGTTTGATTTTGAATTCAAGTAGAAAACATAAACATAAATAATTTTAGCTATTTTACAAATATTTTGGTGAGAGATTTGGGGCCCCAAAATTGTAAATTATATGGGGGCCTGAGGCTAATGCCTTTTTCATAACACTATAGGCACGCCACTGGATCCGCCGATAAGTCAACTTCATCAGTGTTTTCTCGTTGATCTAGAAGGAACCAGCAAACGAGCGAGATATCAATCGAAAGATCTCGTTGTCAGCTTTCCAGATCATCTTCCCGATCGTAAAACCAAGGCACGGTTGGAAAGTTATTGACGTTGCTTCTTGGCCAAGGATAAGCTGAAGCTTTAGTGATGCAGATACAGTTCCGACCAGTTTCAGCGTAAAGGCCAAACGGCCGACCTAAATGAAAGCTTTCAATCTGGAAATTTGTCACTAAGTATTTCACTCTTTTATCTATCGTCTCCAAGAAGCGGATTGTCATTTCGAGTTATTTTCTGAAAGTTGTGTTTGTTTTCGTGAGAAATATTACTGCAGTCTTCGTTTGCGACCAGCCTGGAGGTGAAGCTAATTTGGTTAATCAAATGGTGTCCGATCGGAGTGAACTCGGTGTCTATGGACAGAGGACATATAGGACTACATTATGACCGGACGGATTGAAAAGTTAACGGTCAGTTCTTGAGATATCCATCTGTTTTCTCTAGGGTAAAGACCTGCCAGAATTATCATATCTATTTATTTTCAGAGAGTTCCAGAGTTGCTGTTTCAGAGTCGTCAAGGTTCATTATGTGTTTTCTCAGGTTATCTTCAGAACTCGTGGCAAAGGTGAGGGTCTATTCCGTAAATTCCGTACCAGAATAGAATTCTTTCTATCGTAGTTTAGATTTCGAAATATGAATTGAGTCTGTTTGAGTCGTGATTGTTAGTTAGATTATGTATTGTAAACCGGAATTAGGGGTCTAGAGGATTCAACTATTGATTGGATTGTGTGATGTTGAGATATGAGATATATATGTATGTATGTACATAGTTATATAGTAGGGGCTATGTGATGTGCGGGTTCAGAGACATCTGAGCTGTCGACCAGATGTGGTGTGCGGGGGTTCAGGGATGCCTGAGCTAGCGACGCAGATATGGTGTGCGGGGGCCCAGAGACGTCTGAGCTAGCGACGCAG
Organism: Raphanus sativus; assembly: GCF_000801105.2. NCBI lineage: Eukaryota > Viridiplantae > Streptophyta > Magnoliopsida > Brassicales > Brassicaceae > Raphanus > Raphanus sativus. The sequence goes on from NC_079513.1 coordinate 22,929,935, forward strand.
ATTTTGTGTGTGTGGGCGGGGTGCAGAGACGTTTGCATATCTACGCAGATCATGGTGTGCGGGGGTACAGAGACATACTGTACTAGCGACACAGAGTATATATATTATATCCTTATGAGGAAATGCGGGGTGTATGGATTAGCTGTGTGCTATCATCGCATTGTTTGTGTTTGTGTGATGTGTTAGGCATCGTGTGTGTTCATGTTAGAGCTAGACTTCCATAGCGGGAGTTCTATTACTCAAGTCAGTGGTTTGCGGATTAGCATCCCATACCTCACTGAGCGACTCCCCTGTTGCTCACCCCTCTTTTTCCCCCTTTCAGGTGAGACTGGCGGACAGAAGTGATTGCTATTGGATGGGTGCTTTGGGAGTTTTATTTCTTATTTTCAGACTTCGGTTTTATGCTTTTATCGATATTTTCCGAGAATTATGTGAATATTGGATTTATGGTTAGTTATTGGATTTATAATGAGTAATAAATTGAGTATTTTGAAGATTATTATTTATTATATTATTTTAGAAAATCGGGGTATTACAATTTGGTATCAGAGCGGGTTCCATCCCGGCTCCGACCCGGGATGGCGATTTGTGGGACGCGATTTTAATCGGTTTTGGACGATTTTGAAAAAACAATTTGGGAATTGGGGGAATTTTAAAAATAAGAGTAACTAGCACCTTTCTGTTCGGTAACTCCTAACCCAATTGTCTTTTTATGACGATGAGTTTACTCATCGTTATCCGTTCTCTAGCTAGCAGGGTTTCAGCCAGATGTTTAATAGATGGAGGATGTCACAGTTTGTTTGATTGCTCAGTTGTTTATCAGGTTCGTCAACCGTTCTCGGAGATTGCCAGTGAATTTGTGATGTTTCTGCCACCACCTTACTTTAAGTCGTCACTCCGCGAGTGTTTGGTTACTGGAGCTTATTTGGTGTGATAGGTGAGCCATTGGTTGGCATGTGTTATTCTTGTGTATGAGTAAATTGACTATTTTGGAGGTATGTTCAGTTTGTAAACTCGTGGGATCGCTTTTGGATTGGGGCTGCGGCACCTTGCGTTTTGTATATACTGGAGTTATGCTTGTTTTGGTTTGCAAGATTTTGGCGGTGTTGACCGTTTCAGATTGTATTTAAGTTATGAAGATTCAGACAACCGGCATAGAGAGATTGGGAACCACTGGCGTTAATCGAGGTGTACCAGTCGCACTGGGAGGGGTCGATTTCATCGGAGACTTGGCATAGAAGGGCTGGATTACCATGATGATATACTTGGAATGGATTGGCTGTCACGTCATCGAGTGGAACTAGATTTCCCAAGAGAAAGAGTTCATATCTCTAGAGGTGATGGGAATATCACATTTCAGTGTATTCAGGCTTACCGAAGAATTTCTATTGTCTCCATGTTGCATGTTGAGGATCTATTGGAGAGGGGAGCAGAGGGATTTCTGGCGACTATCGAGATGGTTAAGGATGATGGACATCATGACTTGCAGGACATTTCAGTGGTTGCAAAGTATGAGGATGTATTTGAGGCTTTTTGAAGAACCACCAGCTAGAGTAGACGCTCGTATGATTGAGTTGGAACTAAGGAAAGAACCGGTTTCACAAGCGCAGTACCATTTAATACCAGCAGAGATAACTGAGTTGAAAAAGCAGCTGAATGAACTCTCGGATAAGGTTTTCATCAGGTCGAGTACTTCACCATTGAGAGCTTGTACATAGGACGGGATTTTGTACATGTTATGGACATTATGAGCTCGTGGTGATGCTGATTAGGTTTTCGAAATGCACCGGTAGCATTCAAGAATATTATGAGCGATGTCTTTTGTCAGCACTTGGATAAGTGTGTGATTGCCTTTATCGACGACATCGTAATTTATTATTTGAGCAGAGAGGAGCATGCAGAGCATTTACTGATTGTGTTGGTTAAGTTGGAGAGCATCAATTATTTGCTAGCTTGGTAAGTTTTTCTTTTGGTAGGAAAAAAAATTGGATTTTGGGTTATGTGGTTCTGTAAGCACGAGTTGCTCAAGATTTGGAAAATATCACTACGATTTTAGCGTGGCCGACATCTAAGAGTTATAGAGATAAGAAGTTATATTTTTATTGGCCTGGTATGAAGAACAATGTTGCTACATTTGTATCGCAGTGTCAGTCATGTCTAATGTTAAGATTGAGAATCTGGTGTTTAGCGGGTTATTGCAGGATCTGCCATTACCATAGTGGAAATGGTACTTGGTGACTATGGATTTTGTTACTGGAAGACCGACCACCTCAGGTGGGAAGAATGATATATGGGTGATCATGGAAAGACTCATCAAGTTTACCCATATCCTAGTGATTAAGAAAACAAATGGAGCTGATCAGTTGGCACAAATTTGCATTAGAGAGATTGTGAGGTTGCATGGAGTTCTTGTAAGTATTGTATCAGATCATGATGCAAAAGTTCACATCGACATTTTGGAGAGCTTTTCAGAAGACACTTGGTACAAAATTTCACATGAGTACAACTTATCATTTGCAGACATATGAGCAGACAGAGAGGACTATTCAGACTTTGGAAGATACCTTTAGGACTTGTATTTTGGATTGAGAAAGGAGCTGCAAAAAGTATCTACCTTTAGCAGAATTTGCCTACAACAACATCTATCATTCGAGTATGAGATGGCACCAGATGAGGCAGTTTATGGTAGGCCTTGTCGTACACCACTTTTTGGACAAAAGTGTGGGAGAGTCAAGATTTGAATCAGCAAAGTTCAGGAGATGGTAGAGCAAGTTGAGGTGCTCAAGGTTCGGCTTAAGGAAGCCCATGACCGTCAAAAGAGTTATGCAAATCAGCACAATAAAGATTTGGAGTTTTAGGTGCGAGACTTAGTATATATGAAAATGAGGCCATCTCAGGAAGGATCTAAGACTCGAAAGCTAAAGAAGTTTAAACCAAGTTATATGAAACCATACCCTATTTGGAGCGGATTGGAGTAGTGGCTTATAGTTTAAAGTTATCAGCAGAGTTGTCAGGGTTTCAAGACGTAATCCATATGTCAGTTTTGAGGAAAGTCAGGAGAGAGAAAAAAAAAACTCATTTTGCAGCAGCTGCCAAGTGATCATGGTAAAAAAAAAAAAATTGTATGCACTTTGTCAGTCAGTTGAGATTATAAACCGGAAATAAAAATGGGTTCAGGGGATGATGACCATGTTGGTCAAAGTTTGTTGTGAGAGGAACAAGATCCTGGAGGAGATCTGGGAGACCGAGACTCAAAGAAGGATTGAATGTTCAGAGCTTCTTTCGGATGGTAGTGGACAGCCGACTCATGATTTGAATTCGAGGACGAATTCTTTATTAGTGGGGGAGAATTGTAACGACCCGAATTCTTTAAACCGAAATTGGTATTCGGTTTGATTTAAAATTTGGACCCAGACAATAAACCAATTGCTTATATATTAAATTGTTAATTATAAGTCTCATAAAAACCTAAAGCTATGTGCCGTCAGTGGAGATTCAACCTTCTCTAAGCCATCTTCTTCTCCATCTCCAGCCACCATGAAAGAGGAGCCATCACACCATTTGAAAAGAGAGATTAAAGCTCATCAGATACGTTTATGGAGAACTGAAGAACGATGGATCAAAACTAAGTATTTCGAAACCAAATTTTGAGGTTATGTTCTACACTCATAGATCTATGTTTATCAAAAAGCGGATCATCATTTGGATATTTCTTCTAATAGTTATGGTCATTTCTTTGGGGCTGCTCGTTGTAGATCGGATCCGCCGATAAGTCAACTTCATCAGTGTTTTCTCGTTGATCTAGAAGGAACCAGCAAACGAGCGAGATATCAATCGAAAGATCTCGTTGTCAGCTTTCCAGATCATCTTCCCGATCGTAAAACCAAGGCACGGTTGGAAAGTTATTGACGTTGCTTCTTGGCCAAGGATAAGCTGAAGCTTTAGTGATGCAGATACAGTTCCGACCAGTTTCAGCGTAAAGGCCAAACGGCCGACCTAAATGAAAGCTTTCAATCTGGAAATTTGTCACTAAGTATTTCACTCTTTTATCTATCGTCTCCAAGAAGCGGATTGTCATTTCGAGTTATTTTCTGAAAGTTGTGTTTGTTTTCGTGAGAAATATTACTGCAGTCTTCGTTTGCGACCAGCCTGGAGGTGAAGCTAATTTGGTTAATCAAATGGTGTCCGATCGGAGTGAACTCGGTGTCTATGGACAGAGGACATATAGGACTACATTATGACCGGACGGATTGAAAAGTTAACGGTCAGTTCTTGAGATATCCATCTGTTTTCTCTAGGGTAAAGACCTGCCAGAATTATCATATCTATTTATTTTCAGAGAGTTCCAGAGTTGCTGTTTCAGAGTCGTCAAGGTTCATTATGTGTTTTCTCAGGTTATCTTCAGAACTCGTGGCAAAGGTGAGGGTCTATTCCGTAAATTCCGTACCAGAATAGAATTCTTTCTATCGTAGTTTAGATTTCGAAATATGAATTGAGTCTGTTTGAGTCGTGATTGTTAGTTAGATTATGTATTGTAAACCGGAATTAGGGGTCTAGAGGATTCAACTATTGATTGGATTGTGTGATGTTGAGATATGAGATATATATGTATGTATGTACATAGTTATATAGTAGGGGCTATGTGATGTGCGGGTTCAGAGACATCTGAGCTGTCGACCAGATGTGGTGTGCGGGGGTTCAGGGATGCCTGAGCTAGCGACGCAGATATGGTGTGCGGGGGCCCAGAGACGTCTGAGCTAGCGACGCAGATTTTGTGTGTGTGGGCGGGGTGCAGAGACGTTTGCATATCTACGCAGATCATGGTGTGCGGGGGTACAGAGACATACTGTACTAGCGACGCAGAGTATATATATTATATCCTTATGAGGAAATGCGGGGTGTATGGATTAGTTGTGTGCTATCATCGCATTGTTTGTGTTTGTGTGATGTGTTAGGCATCGTGTGTGTTCATGTTAGAGCTAGACTTCCATAGCGGGAGTTCTATTACTCAAGTCAGTGGTTTGCGGATTAGCATCCCATACCTCACTGAGCGACTCCCCTGTTGTTCACCCCTCTTTTTCCCCCTTTCAGGTGAGACTGGCGGACAGAAGTTATTGCTATTGGATGGGTACTTTGGGAGTTTTATTTCTTATTTTCAGACTTCGGTTTTATGCTTTTATCGATATTTTCCGAGAATTATGTGAATATTGGATTTATGGTTAGTTATTGGATTTATAATGAGTAATAAATTGAGTATTTTGAAGATTATTATTTATTATATTATTTTGGAAAATCGGGGTATTACAAGTACGATCATTGTTTTTTGTTTTAAATTGTTGTTTTGAATGGAGTATATGAATAGCTAGTGTTTTTCTTATTGATGCTGCCTTCTAATAATTTCAATATTTTTTTAACATAGTTAATTATTTAAGTCATTTTATAATAGCTTCATTGTTTTAAAGGAAATCATTGTATTAGTGATAGAAAAATGGAATTTTAGTGGTAATTGCATAATTTTGGTCAGTTGGGTAAAACCGTATTGATCAACAAAATCATGCATAAGCTTTTACTAGTTCAAAATGTGAGTCCATGTTGAAAATGTTGCAATCACATGCGAGTAATGTTCTCCTATACGGCGTGTGTTTTCAAGCATGAACAGGCTTTCTTGGGTGTATATTTGTTCTATGCATTAATTAATTGTTAAAATCAAATTCCTTCTAGATGCAAAAAACATTGACATAGAAATTAACAACTACGTACAAGAAAAATAAATACTGGGGTGATTTTTCTTGTCAATGTATTAAATAGTGAGGCTGACATTACAGCTTATGAAGTTATGATATATTTTTTGACCAACCTTTAGATTTGATTGTTTTACTTGTATGAAGCTTAAATCCTAAGCCTTGTGTATAGTAAGTAGTCCTAGTATTGTACCGAACTTGACATGAATGCGGGATTCATATGGTTTAAAAAACATTTTATAAATATAAAAGAAGTATAAAAAGTATAGGAAAAGGACAGGTTGGATAAAAATGACAGAATGATAAAGAGTAGAAGTATATAAAGAAGCCACGGAAATCGAGAAGTGTAACCATCGCTGCTTTAACTGTAAACCGAACATTAAATTGAGGGGGGGGGGGGGGGGTCGCCACTTTTTTTTGGATCAATGTCTCAATTCTTAGAAGTAACAAAATGTTCAAAAAAACAGGTCAATAATTTCATTATAAAAGTTAATATGTTTTCGAAGTTTTGATGATTAGGTCATGGAATACATAAAACCTACTAATGTATGTTTGGTTAACAAGAACTATCTTTTCTTTTTTTTTAAAAAAAAAAAGAAAACTAGATCTAGTTTTTTGTTTGAGCAAACCTAAATAAACTCCAAAACATCTGCTATTCACCAAGCTAAAAATGTTGAAACCAAATTTGCATTAGCTTGTGAATTTAGTACTAAACAGAGTAAAATTAGTTATCAAAAAAAGAAAATTAGTTATCACTGAATACAGTCAACTTGTCTGTAACAGTTTTATTTTCAGGAGAAAAATGATTTAGTTATTTTTTTAACTACACATGTAAAAAGCGATTTTGCTCAGCATATTGTTGTAAAACAACATTTTGGGTCTTAGTTGGCCATCCTAGTTCCAATGCTTATGTAGGTAAATAGAGCTAAGGCCTAGGCTAATGTCATATAAACACAACAAGGCAGGTATTAAAAAAAAAACAATACAACAAGGCCTAGTAATTTTCTGGGGTTTTAACTCTTTCAACGAACTAAAATCTCCATCTCTTTCATTGACACTTAAAAAGAAGAAAATTAGGACGTATATACACAGATTTCACAAAAATTAGGCAACTACCATTTAACTGTGCCAACTTAATTTAATACCATTTCACCCTTACAAACAAACACGCTTACTCTATAGTCTACTCTACATAAAGTGTCAGAAGCTAGACATGTTTATGTTTCAAAGGTTCATCTGAATTTAAATATTTTTCTACTAAAAATATTAAAGGCAAACCGAGAAATCAGCATTTACAGTTTCGATCTGTTCAAGCCATTTCTAAATAGGCATATCTCCTAGATCCTTCTTCTTTATTTCGTACGAAAATCATAATTCTCTCCAAGACCAAAACTAGAAAATTTACAGGAGCAAATTCCACTTCCAGAAGACGGGTTTGCAGCCGGAAAAGAACCGATTGGCGAAAGAGTTAACAAAATCACAAGCCGAAGAAGATTGAGTCTATAATTGACGCTCTAGATCTAGAAGAGATTGACTTCCTGCGCAACACGATGTTTAAAAAGATCATTTCTAAATGCGGACTCCGGTGGTGTTGTTTGAGTCAGATAACTAGTCGGATTCTGGGTGCTATGACTCCAAGCAGTAGAAGAACAAGAGCGAGAAGTCATACCGCCTCCCCTCGTATTTATCCAGTACTGTGTGAATCAAGCATATGCTAGAGTCTAGAGAGCTAGTGGAGAAGCGAAAGTGAGTAATTACAAACATAAACCTCTCGAGAATCTATGTGTTTTAATAATAATTACAAACATTATTTTTAGATGTTAAAATTTTCTCTAGCCTTTAACTTTTATATTTTAGGAACTTGTTGGAGTTGTGGTCACAATATCTGCTAACTTTTAGTTAGACGTTAATGGCTATTGTAGTAGTTATTAGTGGCAATAAATGTTATAGTTTTAACTACTATTTAACGTCCACATGCATATAGGATTTGCAGTGATAATGTTGAATGATCGCGCGCTAATGTAGTATATTGTAGAAGTAATAGCTTGTTGTTAATGTTGTAGGGGGACGTTTTGTCGGCTACCATGATGAGGTAGAGGACAAGTCTGTGGACAATATAGTTCACCTTATCAGTGAACAAAAAATTTCTTTTGGTCCCGAAGATGTTTATTATTCTCTATGCATAGTTAAATAATTCTGATGGTTTTATTATCCTCTAAGTTTACATTTAGCAAACTCTAAATTTCACCCTTACCCCATCATGCTAATGTAATCAATAATTTCGCATGCACTTCTGTCTCTTCTCTAGCTTCACCAGAGATATATATACTAATAATTAATCATTGATGTTTGAATTAACACTTAATACAATTGTTGGACTCATTTTATCTTACATTATTAACAGATAATATAAATACTTAACAACTAAAAATTATATTTTACTACTTTAAATACTTTGTATACAATCACCAATGCTCACACTTCCCGTTCTTTTTAATTTCACCACGCGTATACTAATGATTAACCACTAATATTTGAATTAACAGATAAGACAACTGTTGGCCACTAATACAATCTAACATTTCAATTAACAAACAATGTAAATATGATAATAACCTAAGTTAATTTTTACAATTTAACATTGGCGCATACACATTTAGTTAAACGTTACATTTGTAGTTAGCGTCTAACATTATTTTTATCTTCTAATAATTTTATTATCGAATCTTAGAATTACATTATATATTAATACACAAATAAGACACTTGTGATGCTGATGCCATCATGTTTCCATATAACATCTAACATTATATATTAATACATTTGTAGTTAACGTCTAACACTATTTTTATCTTCTAATAATTTTATTATCGAATCTTAGAATTACATTATATATTAATACACAATAAGACACTTGTGGTGCCATCATGTTTCCATATAACATCTAACATTATCTTTGTCGATTACTCTTGACGGACATTTTATTTGAAAAAGAACATTATTATTGCGTAAATGGTCGAGTGATGTTGGTAGATAAAGTAGTATTTTTTATTTATCAAAGGTAACTTCTAATATAGCATATAATATGTTATTTTTTTACAGAAGGTCCCACATACCAATACAATTATGCGGAGGAGATGAGCCTACTATCTGCCCTATGTTTTAACAGTAGCCTAGAAACTTAGAATAGTTGAGTTAATAGGCAACGTGCTTTGTTTAAAGGGTATATCGGAATGGGGTACAAAATTATCTACAGGAAACTGGAGTTTTGAAGCGCGTAGGATAGTTTGCAAATTTTCTTTCCTAAGAGCATCTCCAACGGGGGATATTAGGCATTTCTTAGCTCAAATTCTTATGCAAATTGATTAAAAAAATATATATATATTTGGGATAACCTAAGGATCAATCCTTAGTTAAGGATATTAAGGACTAAGTCCTTAATGTGTTGGCAGCTTCCGATTGGTGAGACGAAAAGTTGTGTTAAAAAAAAATTCATTCAGATTCGCTAGGAAAAAAAATCTCTACGACGGAAGGAAAGGCGACTCGTTGACGAACGATGATGGCCCCTGGTTTAGCGACTTGGTCGCCGTAAATCTTGACGCCGAGTCTTTGACGAGGAGAATCACGACCGTTCTTAGTACTTCCGGCTCCTTTCTTGTGCGTGGATTCAATCGTCAATGGAACCGGAGCTTGGAGTTTTTCCAAAGGGAGAGTCACGGTGAAGGAGGTAATTGTTGATTCCAAAGGGAGAGTCACGTAATCATTAACGATAAGCATCATCTATCATCATCATCATTAGCACTACAGACAGCTAAAATAGATTCATATTTTTTATCAAAAGGAATCACCTTTTTGTAGTTGTTGATTTGATATCTCGTGGGTTTCTACCTTGTTTTTTTTCTTTCTCTGCAATTACAGATCGAGAAAATATCGGGGTGAGAGAGAGAGAGAAAGATCATTCAAAGCTTCTTCTTTTTTTTGTAAGAGAATGGGATATCTCGTGGTTTTTTTTCTCTGCGTCTTTCTCTGCTTCTTTTTTCGTAAAATCATTCAAAGCTTCTTTCTCTGCAATTTGATATCTCGTGGGTTTCTACCCAGAAAAGATGTTAGCTTTGTACTTTTATGTGTCGTTTTAATCAAACAGTAGTTCACATTATATCTGACTGAGCTTGAATTTGATTATCATCTGTCTGCTTTTGTGTTGGACATTCTCTGTTTAATGATCACACGTTCTTTAAGATCTTGTCTGAAGAATTGATTATTGGTGATTCTGCACTTAAAGATTCTTTATGTTCTTTCATAACGGAAACTAATGTAACATTCTCGGTTTTGTTCTTGTAGTGGGACAGGAAACGGTTTAGAACACTGACGAGCTCTTACTACAGAGGCGCCCAAGGAATCATTCTCGGTAATCCCCATCATTTTACCATTCAATTACAAGAGATTAATAAAGACATCTCCTTTGTCTTTAAACTGTTTAGTTAATGTTTATTGGTGAAATGCAGTTTATGATGTGACGAGAAGAGAGACATTCACAAACTTAGTAGATGTGTGGAGTAAGGAGATTGAGCTTTATTCCACTAACCAAAATTGCGTTGCTTATATAGTTAGTGTTGCTTATAAGTAGGAACCAGTGAACTTGATTTCTAAGCACACCAAGAGAGAGATAAAGAGCAGTTACAAGATAAAGAGCAGTTTACAAGATTCTTCTTCAACCTCCATGACGTCGATTCCTGAGCACACCAAGAGAGAGATAAAGAGCAGTTACAAGATTCTCTCGCGCTGACACGAGAACAATGGGTGAGCAAAACAATCTTCTACTTCGATTTCATCTATGCATTTGCTTTGTATTCGGTTTTGTTGATTGAGATTAATGATCATAGTTTCATAGAGTTCATAGATGTACACATATACATATACACATATAAAAATTCCAAAGCTCTAAGATTCAATTCAAAAAAAAAAAATCTAAGAACTCCATGATAGATAACACCCATTGGAGATATAATTATGGTTAGAATCCTTAACTATTCAGAAAAGAAAAAAAAACAATATTCTAATCCTAAGGACTCCAATGGTGGGTAACACCATTGGAGATGCTCTAAAGTGTATATCTACCTAATTATCTCTAAAAAGAACCCCACCGGTTAAGTCTCTCTCTCTCTCTCACTCCACAAACAGAATCAACATCTTTATTTCAGGATTGCTTGAAAACTGGAGGAATCTTTAAGGTTATAAACTTATAAACCAAGAAGAGAGAAAGAGAGAGGAGGTAAACATAAGGATTTGCGAGAATAAGAAGAATGGTTACTTTATCAGCTTGGCCTTGGGGAAACTACGGCAATCTAAAGGTTTGTTTGTTTGTTTTTCTTAAAGAAAACAAAACTTTGCTCTTAAGTTTTTTTCAAACGTTAGGTTTCTCTTCTAAATCTCAATGGCTTGTGTGTGTGTTTCTCTATCTGTGAAGTATCTTTTGTACTTTCCATTAGCTGCTCAAGTAGCATACTCGTTAGCATACGAAGAAAGATTACTCGAGGTCTTTTTGGTGTCTCAATATCCTCATCATCTGTGGACTCAAAGGACTCGTTCATGTCCTTTGGAGCGTTTACAACAACATGCTTTGGGTGACTCGCTCTCTAAGGATTAACCTTAAAGGTGTTGACTACAAACAGATTGATCATGGAATGGCACTGGTAAAATCAAAACCCTTTTTTAACCACTTTTCGTTTTGTTTCTCTGTTCTTGTTATAGTTTTGATCTGTGAGTTTTATTTCAGGGACAATTACATACTTCTGCAAGCAATAATAGCTAGCATGATCTGTTACATATCTCCTCCACTGATGGTGATTAACAGTACTATCCCTCTGGACATCCCTCTGTGGAACACGAAAGGACTCATCGTGTTGATTGTACTACACGTCACCTTCTCAGAGCCTTTATACTACTTTCTTCATAGATCTGTTCATCGTAACAACTACCTCTTCACGCATTACCACTCTTTCCATCACTCATCAACTGTTCCAAATCCCATGACGGGTAAGTTTTCACTAATACTACATCCGTTTTATAAAGATAAAAAAAATTTGAAAAAAATATTGTTTCACAAAGATTTTTGTTTTCATCAAATTTTTATTATTTAATAATAGTAGATTGTAAATTTCAGGAAAATTGAATTTACTGCTATTGACTTACTTTTAGTTAAAATTGATAATTACAGAAGATACGTATTTTTTAATACGTGCAAGCATATGCAAAAGAACCATCTTTAAAGAATGGATTGAGTGAATATTTTTCTCTTTTTTTTTTGTTCGATGTAATAACATCTTTGATATGATGCAGCTGGAAATGCGACGTTATTGGAAAGTCTTATCCTCTGTGTAGTAGCTGGAGTTCCTTTGATTGGGGTCTTGCTTGTTAGGTGTTGGATCATTAAGCTTGATCTACGTATACGCTATCATGTTTGACTTCCTAAGATGTTTAGGACATTGTAACGTTGAGATCTTCTCTCACAAGCTGTTCGAGACTCTTCCAATGCTACGATATCTCATCTACACTCCAACGTATGTTGTTATAACGTTTATCTTACACTTTCTACAAAATATTCACATGTCATTTCTATTTTTGTTAAGTTTTTATTTTTATTTTTTATTTGGCTGGCTCTTCTAACGTTATGCATTGAATAAGAACATACTAACGTGACTTTGTTATGGTTTTTCCAATATTGTATTTGCTGGCAAAGATGTGTAAAGAAAGGAACTTGTGGTTTCACATTTTTAGTTGCATCTATAATAGTTTTACTAATTGTGATGATTAAAATGTTTAAAGTTGACTATTCTTGTTGGGATCACGCAGGTACCATAGTCTACATCATGAAGGCATGGACACAAACTTTTGTCTGTTTATGCCTATCTTTGATGTCTTGGGAAACACACTAAACCCAAACTCGTGGGAACTCCAAAAGAAGATTCGTTTAGCTGCAGGTAATATGAAATAACATTACCCAATTTTTTTTTCTTTTGATCAAATATAACCCAAAACTTTAACAAACAAAAGTTAATACTAGACTAGCTGAATAAACTTTAGTTTCTCCTATAACTTAAAGACATGAATACCAAACAATTTTAAGACAATTTATGAGGAGACATTAGTAGATGTAGAGTGTGTGCTTAGTGCAACCAAAGTTGGTGAGAGTTTTCTATTTCTGATCAAAGTCAACCCTCTAGACTATAGAGCCAAAGTATTGAACGTTATTACCCTTTCTTTGACCAAGTTCTTTTAGCTAGATTGATCTCTTTGTACAGGGGAACAGAAGAGAGTGCCCGGAGTTTGTGTCTTATGGCTCATGGGGTAGATGTAATGTCAGCGATGCACGCACCGTTTGTGTTCAGATCGTTCGCTTCAATGCCATACACCACGAGGCTCTTCTTGCTGCCGATGTGGCCATGGACGTTCATGGTAACGTTGGGCATGTGGCTTTGGTCAAAACCATTTATTTACAGCTTCTATACCCTCAGGAACAATCTTTGCCAGTTTTGGGCCGTTCCAAGACTTGGCTTCCACGTAAAGCTTCTCTCTGTTTCTTTCATCCTTGCCCTTGAAAACAGAGTGTTTTATTAGAGTTTTTTTTTGTCCTTTTTTTCTGGCAGTACTTCTTACCGTTTGCTAAACAAGGCATTAATAATCATATCGAGGCTGCGATTCTGAGAGCTGATAAGCTTGGTGTTTAAAGTTATAAGCTTGGCTGCTCTAAACAAGGTTTGTGTCAGAAACCAAAATTTGTAGCGTGCGAGTCAAGTTACTAAAAAGGGTTTAGTTTTGGTTTGTGCTCAGAACGAAGCTTTAAATGGTGGTGGGACGTTGTTTGTTAACAAGCACCCTGACCTTAGAGTACGTGTGGTCCACGGCAACACGTTAACCGCAGCAGTGATTCTCAATGAAATTTCAAAAGATGTGAAAGAGGTGTTCTTGACGGGAGCCACTTCTAAGCTGGGAAGAGCCATCGCTCTTTACCTCTGTCGTCAGGGAGTGAGAGTTCTCGTAAGTTTTCTTACTTAATCCTTAACCGAACTATATTGTCCCAAGTATGAGAGATATTAAAACGATTTGACAGATGTTGACGTTATCGACGGAGAGGTTCCAAAAGATTCAGAAAGAAGCTCCTGATGAGTTCCAGAACTACCTCGTACAAGTGACCAAATACAACGCTGCTCAACACTGCAAGGTACTGTGTTTTTGATTTCTAGATAACTGGTTTTCATTTCTTGAGTATATAATATAATGTGACTTTGGGGAGTCTTGAGTTATGTATATATGCAGACTTGGATCGTTGGGAAATGGTTAACGCCGAGGGAGCAGAGCTGGGCTCCTGCAGGAACGCATTTCCACCAGTTTGTGGTGCCACCAATCCTCAAGTTTAGAAGGAACTGTACTTACGGTGATCTAGCAGCAATGCGGCTCCCTAAAGATGTTCAAGGAGTAGGAACCTGCGAGGTATAAAGAAATGAAATGGTAATGATCGAGTTCTTGTTTATGTCTTTAACCTTTTGATACATTGGACTAAAACTGTGTGTGTTGTGGCAGTACACGATGGAGAGAGGGGTGGTCCATGCGTGCCATGCTGGAGGGTTGGTTCATATGCTGGAGGGTTGGGAGCATCATGAGGTTGGAGCCATTGATGTTGACCGTATTGATATAGTGTGGGAAGCAGCCATGAGACAAGGGCTAAGCTCTGTTTCTTCACTCAGTGATTGAGTGAGAGAGAACCATTTGATTGTTGTCTTTGATTCTTCCAAGATTTGGCCATTCTTTGTACATGTGAAAGATGCAAGCAGGGAAAAAAAAATACAAGAATTAGAATTCCACCTTATGCTATTGTTTCACCTTTCTAAATTAAAGATGTATTCACATGTTAGTTTTCCTTAAGATTCATATTTGCATGCATTTCCAAGAAAATATTGAATAAAATCAATTTGTTAATAGTTTTCCCTAATATCAATGCAAAGTAAGAGCAGGATATACATGTTAATTTGATTTCTGCGGTATTATTTATTATGTCCTTACTGTGTATGCTTATGAAACTTGTCTATACAATAACTTTTGGAAAGAAGAATGGAGATTTGATTTATGTAAGGTTTTCTGATAATAGTTTATAGAGAAGACAAGGATACTACTTACCTAGTTAGTAATTGAGAGTAAAAATAGGAAGAGTTTCTGAGTTTTTAGAGGTTATGAGTATTTTAAGCATGGTTTGGGCTTTGAGAGAGTTTGGGATTGATCTATAGTTCATCCTTTTGGTTCTTATAGAACCGTTCTATGTTTGGTTGTTTGATTGAAATGTTTTCACTTTGGTTCTTTGTTTTGGTTCATTGATTCTGTAAAGAAAATGAAGAGGTTCAGTTTGGACTTGTGTCTGACCTTATTGTATTGAATAAGAATGAGGCTGAAAACTGGCACCTACTTATTTCCAGTTCCCTTCAACATGTACCTCTTTTCTCAATAAAGCAGTGCCAGAAAGATGAATTAACCATCAATGTTGATCAACTTAAGTTACTTCTACCATCCATGTCTCTTAGATTAGGGAGAGATGTAAGATCTTGTTTTTCTCACAATGCCAAAGGACTTACGTATACAAATACTAGAAATTTACTTTGAAATCTATCAGTTTCCTTTTACATCCCTTCTGTTCCTCTTGGGAAGTTAAGTAACTTAGAATGGGAAACAAGAACCACGCCGCAATGTAGCTTCTAAAGCCAGAAGTGAAGCATGGCCTATTCAAGAAAACAAAATATAGATGTGTATTTAAGTTATGAATGTCAGTTCAAGCATCTATCACCAAAGTAGAAAGAACAGTAGTTTACCTCTTGAATTGAGTTAAGGGCTCGATCCTCCTCACAATGAGACACAAGTCGAGTTTGATGCAATTCTGATCTCAAGCTTGTCATCTCTGACTGCATTTCACTGATCTGCTCTCGAATCTCCTTTAGCAAGCTCATATGTTCTGCCATGATGCTCGTATCTTTTGGCGTCTTACTACTCACCATCTTGCCTCTGACCTGTGGATTCTTTCTACTCATTATTAGCACACTTGACCCATTTGTTCTATAGCAAAGATGATGAGACGACTTACATTTCTTTCTTCCGAGATGATTGCAAGGCTCTCTTAGTCCTTGGAACCTCTCTATCAGGGTTCTTGATCATCTCTATTATCGAACTGACGTCACTCTTGGCTGACTCTAGAATAGTACTACTCACCTGTGAGACCAGCGCATGTGAAATCGACTCACGCCTAAGCAACCCCATTTCGATCCCTTGGAAATATCTCTCGACTCTGACACCTCTCGAACACGATCGTCTATCATCCTGATCTGCTCCCAACACGCGCTCAAGTCTTGACGAGGAGACAAAGAACTACTACTCTCAACATCACCTTTCTTCTTCTCCTCGGCCTGATCAGAGCAGCCGAGGCTGAGCAGTTTGCATCTGTAAGCCTGAACCTGAAACTCCAGAGACGCCATCTCCATTTCCTTGCGGTAAATCAGATCTTCGAAGAGCGTCAGAGAAGTCTCGGCGTGGCACATCTTCTCCTCGGCAGTCTCTTGTACTGACTAGCCTCCATCTCCAACGCTGCTTTCTCTCCCTGAAGGCGAAGGATCATCGACAGGGCCTCTGAAGCAGCTGAAGAAGAGGCTTCCCGTTCAGCGTCGAGCTCACGAGTGATCTTTTGAAGAAGCTCCTGCTGCGCTCGCATGGTTGCTCCGTTGCCTCCCACGCCTAGACTCATCGTTCTCTCCACCATTCTCACAATTCTTCGATTCACAATTTACGGAGTCTTTCGTGTATTGTTTGATCTATGGGTCAACGTGAGGTTCGGTTCTCAACCTATGAGATAAGAAAGCGGGAAAGAAGAAACGAGATCTAAAGCCGACCAGGTATTGTCCAAAGTCCACATAGGAGTGGGACATGTTAACGTGCAGACAAGCTTTTTCCATTTTTTTAAAATGCTTATTTTAAACTTTGACTTGATTATTGTATTTGGATTGATTATCCCGATCAATAGAGAGCTCAAACAGATGAGAGGCCCAGAAGACCATTTATTAAAAAATTAAACTGGTTTACTGGTGGGATGAGCCGGGCCCGTGCTTTAGTGCAACGCATGGGCGACTCGCAGAGACCCCAAATAGCAAGCTATCTTGATGGGCCTCCTCCCTAAAAAAATAGAGTTAATATCGTGAGACCCGATGGGCCTCATATCAGATATTAAACTGATAAGAACAGATACTACACTTGATCTTAGCCAAAAGGCCGAGAAAGGTATGATTTGTTATGAGGCATTGCATCTTTATTTATACTACTCCTCTCTTCTCCAAACCAACTTAACTTACCGATGTGGGATTTATAGCACAGAACATAACTGAGATGAAAAGTTTGGTATTCTCACAGCGCAGACACATTGAGAAACTCATAGAAGAGCTTCTGAAAGTTACCAAGCTGAGTCTTCTTTAAGCACATGAACACAATAAAGCTTCCTTCTTCGTCTAAACTCAAACCCACAAAACCTTTCCCTTCATTCAGATGTGTAGTTCTCTTGAAGAAAGGCCTTCCCCATCCGAAATCCAATTCGTAAATAGTCTGCTTGAGTAAACCAACGATGCAGAAGTTCGCTGCACAGCTGAAGATCGGATTCCCTTCACCAGGAACCAACTGGTCAAGATCAGGATGTTTCTCTAAGGAGTCAATAGCTGATCTCAAGTACGTGTTGTCCATTTTCTTTATCTCTCCATGAACTCTCTTCACTGTTGTGCTGAAAGGCTCTCTACGAAACTCACCCAGTAGGGATATGGGACGAGCGTGGAAGAGAGTGTTCCCAATGTATCCTTGTGGAAGCTTCGGTTCTAGTCTTGACCTCCCATCAATTATTATATGCAGCCTCGTCAAGTGCTCTTCTCCTAAATCTGTAAATCGAGAATGCTACGCAAGTGTTAGAGTAAGAGCTTTTAGCTTCCAGATAAAGAGGCTTTACCAGCAAGATCAAATCCATTACCTTCATTTGAAAAGCAAGCACAACGCCAGATATGAGCCACCACAAGCTCATATGTACTAAACTTACTATCAGCAACCTCTGCCTTGGCTCTAAGAGCTTTCACTTGGAGACGTGTGAGCTTGAGACTGGCAAACTCCAGAATCAGAGTCAGGATTTGATCTGTAAGCGAGGGATTTCACTGGTGGGTTGTGGACAGGAGGTGGTTGGTATTCAGTGTGTGGAAACACAGGGGAGGGAGGGTCTCGTGCACGGAGAACCGTGCGGTCGAAGAAAGGAGTTATCTTAACCGGAAGTCCCCTAGCAGTTCTGGACCATGCTTCATGAAACATACAAGAGAGCCAGCGTCTCCGAACGAATGGTGTATTGAGTTTCCAATACAGATGGCTCCACATTTGAAGTATGTAACCTTAGCACAAAAGAAAAAAGAATCAGTAACATATCTGTTAGATGATTGTTCATAGAGTCCATGTGCATGTAATGTCTATAGACCATATAACAAAGCATTTTTTATAGAAAACAGATGTGAGGAAAAGCTTTACCTGAAGGAGTATAAGAGGTAAAGAGGAGATGTCTCCTGAGTAGTCAAGAGTAGGCATAAGTTGAGAGAGATCCAAACTTTGATTGAGTAAGCCAATGTCTTGTAGAGTAGAATCAGACTCAGCCTCCACAAGCAACACTCCTTCTCCATGCATAGAACCTCCAACCTCCCATTCTTATCTTACCACATATAAAGCAGAAAGTAACATTAAAATGATACTCCAGAGAGATCTAACCAGGGATGTATAAGAACTTTGGAGTCTTACCCTTTGTAGCCTCCAGCGGCAGGGTAGAAGAGGACAAGCACCTTGCTCAGAGCATCAATGAGGGATGGAGTGTTGGGAATATTGGAGGAGGAACAAGGGTTGTAAAAGTAGAGGATGCCCATGTGAAACCTCACCTGTATCAGGTCCAAATTGGAAAGCCATAGACTGTCTACAGGTGTTTCTTCAGCTGGCTTTACGATCCTAGCTTGCTTCACCTCAATCTTCATCTGATCCAAGGCTCCTGCTTCACAAGAAATCTAGAGAGGTGACTAAGAATAACAACTCGATTAAGCCTGAGCTGATCGAGAAAAGAGAAAGTGGAAGAGATTGAAGAATAAGAACGACCAAAAAAGGCTTTAACCACTTTTTCACCACCTAAGTTTTGGTCCTTTTGGAAAGACAAAAAAAAAAAAAAAGATATAAAGTGTTGAGGAGTAGACGCAACTAACACAGCACACATGTCGGAACTGGGCCCCACTTAGAAGTGAACCTTTACAACTATAGTCTATAGATATACATAGAATTGTGTCAGGATACATCTGGATAAAACTTCAACTTGCAATAACAGAGCGCAACTAAAAAAGAAACTCAAAGTTGATCGTCTTTGTGAACAAAGAGAATGGTTGGCTCAGTAAGGAACAAGCACACGAACGGAGGGTGGACCAGAGCTCATATCTTCCAGCAACAGATCCAGTAACGCCTTTGGCTGGCTATAAGACCTTCTTTTCCTGTGTCATAAAAAACAACAAACCCATCTTCAATCAGCCACAGTTCTACTCAACAAGAACATCATAAATTGATAACTGAAGCTTCTCTAAATCTTACCATCAGCAATAACTTCTTCATCCCACTGAATCAACAGGTTTGACGAGAACTCCCGCTCCCAAGCAGCACCACCTCATCAGCCTTCTTTCCATCTTCAACTGTCATATCCATAACTTTCACACTTTTGAGCATCCCTTGCTTACAAGCTGTTCCGCGAGCGTAAGCGTTCTCTTCGCCGTACATCAACTCAAGACGTTATCAACCTTGGCATCACAAGCTCCTTACCACCATTAACAACAAACGCCACATTCTTGTTTGGACCTTCTGCTATAAACCCATCGTTATCCACCCAAATACTCGCATATGCTCGTTTGGCCTCAGCCTCCATTTGTGTGACCAGTATAAGACCACTTTCACATATGTTTGTACTGCTTAATAATCATTGACCCTTACATGTGATTTACTATAAAGA
The DNA here is from genome assembly GCF_000801105.2 of Raphanus sativus. Lineage (NCBI taxonomy): Eukaryota > Viridiplantae > Streptophyta > Magnoliopsida > Brassicales > Brassicaceae > Raphanus > Raphanus sativus. The sequence goes on from NC_079513.1 coordinate 22,949,756, forward strand.
TCAATTAAACTTGAGATTTGGCGGCATGAACCAAGCTGAGTTTTCTTTAAACACATAAACACAACTGAGATGAAAAGTTCACAACGCAGATATATTGAGAAACTCATAGAAGAGCTTCCTGAACTTACCAAGCTGAGTCTTCTTTAAGCACATAAACACAATAAAGCTTCCTTCTTCGTCTAAACTCATATCTATGATTGCATGGGAAAATGTCTGCAGGCCAAAAAATGAAGGCGGGTTGGGATTGAAAAATTTATCTGATGCAAATAAAGTCTCTTGTTTGAAGCTAATATGGAGGATTATTTCTGGAAAAAATTCTTTATGGGTTTGCTGGATTGGAAGTATCTTATCAGGAAGGGATCGTATTGGAATGTTAATGAAAGAAGTTCTCTTGGCTCTTGGATGTGGAAGAAACTTTTGAAGCTAAGACCCTTGGCCAAGCAACTGGTGAAGAAGGAAATAAAACAGCGGATCTAACTCTTCTTTCTGGTTTGATTGCTGGTCTCAGATTGGAAGTTTGATTCAGATTACGGGGATAGAGGCCCAATGGATCTTGGCATCCCTATCAACAGCACAGTGGAAAATGCTATTCAGCTCTATAGAACTAAAAGACATAGAGCTCCAAACCTTCAGCTGGTAGATAAAGAAGTCATGAGGTTAAAAAATAGAGGTCTTAATGATCAAGATGATTTGTGTCTTTGGAAGAGAGAAAATGGTGATTATAAGGATATCTTCTCTACGGTCCAAACCTGGAACATCATCAGATCTCAAAATCCGAAAGTCGTTTGGTTCAAAGGAGTGTGGTTCCTCTGGTTCAATTCCTCGGTTTTCTTTTCTAGTTTGGATTGCAGTTCAGGATAGGCTAGCAACTGGAGATAGAATCAGCCGATGGAACCCTCAAGCTGATGTGAAATGCTGGTTATGTCAAGCGCCTCTAGAAAACAGAGATCATCTTTTTTTTGGCTGTGGCTACTCGAAGGAGGTTTGGTGTAGTTTGGTAAAGAATTTGGCTGGAAACAGGAGTGTTTATGAGTGGTCAAGGGTGCTCCGAGAAGGTTGTGAGAGGGCTATCTGGGAAAACAGAGACTTTTCTCTATCGCTATTGTTTTCAGGTTGCTGTGTATGCGATTTGGAGGGAAAGAAATGTGAGAAGAGTTGGAGAACTATTCTCAGACAGCTGCCGGTCTCACAGTCAGATTGGATAAAATGGTTCGAAATAGGGTCACATTCTCTGAGGAGTAAGAAAGGCGAGAAGTATAAGAGAGCAATGGAGGTTTGGTTTGGAAGAAAGCTAAAGCTATGATCCGAGTTGGCTCTTTGTCTTATGGTATAGAGCAGTGAGGATAATGGCGGTTTAAAGAAGAGTCCATCTTTTGGGAAGTTTTTTTGGAAGGCTAAGGATGTGTGTTTGGATGGGAGGATGTGTGGTTTGGAAGGCTGTTGAGGCTGTTTTGGTTTTTCTTGCTTGTCCCCTAGTTATGATTTTTCCACTCTTTTCCCACATTAGAGTTTTTGTCCCATTTAGGTTTTCTCTAATTGGGTTTTAATGAGGGGAATTTCATGACATTTCCAAACTTGACTTGTTCCATATGGTCAAGTTTGAGGGGGATTTTGGGTTTTCTTTGAAGTTTAGATTCTAAAAGAGTTTAGTTTCTCCTTATGCTTGAGTTTGTTTCTTTTAGATTCAATTTTGTTGCACTTATTGTAAAAAACGTTTTTTTTGTTTGAATAAAATTTAACATTTTTTCAAAAAAAAAAAAAAAAAAAAAAAAACTCATCTACAAAACCTTTCCCTTCATTCAAAATGTGAAGTTCTCTTGAAGAAAGGCTTACCCCACCCGAAAATCCAACTCATAAGCAGTATCTTGGTAGACCAACGATGCAGAAGTTCGCTGCACAGCTGAAGATCGGATTGCCTTCACCAGGGACCAACTGGTCAAGATCAGGATGTTTCTCTAAGGAGTCAATAGCGGATCTCAAGTACGTGTTGTCTATTTTCTTTATCTCTTCATGAACTCTCTTCACAGTTGTGGTGAAAGGCTCTCTGCGAAACTCACCAAGTAGGGATATGGGACGAGCGTGGAAGAGAGTGTTCCCAATGTATCCTTGTGGAAGCTTCGGTTCTAGTCTTGACCTCCCATCAATTATTAAATGCAGCCTCGTCAAGTGTTCTTCCTCTAAATCTGTGTTGAAAAAAGAAAAGGTGTAAAGTGAGAATGTTAGGTACAAAAGATTCTCTGAACTTTTTTAGGCTTTTAGCTTTAAGAGAAGGTTTTTTCCAACAAGATCAAACTCATTACCTTCATTTGCGAAGCAAGCACAACGCCATACATGCGCCACCAAGCAGTTCATATGTACTAAACTTACGTACTCTACGTCCACAGCCGTTTAGCTCTAAGAGCTTTGCTTGGAGGCGTGTGATCATGAGACAGGCAACTGCAAGAATCAGAGTCAGGATTTGATTTGTAAGCCAAGGATGTCATGGGAGGATTGTCAAAAGGAGGTGGTTTGGTATTCAGTATGTGGAAATACAGGAGAGGGAGGGTCCTGTGCGCGAAGAACTGTGCGGTCAAAGAACGGAGTTAGCTTAACTGGAAGTCCCCGAGCAGTTCTAGACCATGCTTCCATGAAAAATTCAAGAGAACTACACAGTCTCCGAATGTATGGTGTATCGAGGTTCCAATACAGATGGCTCCACACATTTGAAATATGTGTACCTTTGCAAAAAAAAAAAAATATATATATATATATATATAATATCAGTAACCTATCTGTTAAATAATTGTTCATAAGAGTCCATGTGTGTGTAATGTATCTAGACTAATATAAATCAACAGTTCATTGAGTCCATATGCATAACAAAAGCATTTTTTTAAGGGAAATAGATGGGGAAATGCTTACTTGAAAGAGAAGAAGTGGTAGAGAGGAGATGTCGCCTGAGTAGGTAAAGGAGAGGTAGGGTACAAGTTGAGAGAGATCCAAACCTTGAGTGAGCAAGCCAATATCTTTGAATAGTAGAATCAGTCTCAGCCTCTACAAGCAGCACTTTTTTTCCATTGCATCGAATCTCCAACCTCCCATTCTTATCTACCACATATAAAGCAGAAAGAATCATCAAATGATTAGAGAGATCTAATCAGGTTTTAATAGGAATTTTAGTCTTACCCTTTTGTAGCCTCCCAGCGGCAGGGTAGAAGAGGACAAGCACCTTGCTCAGAGCATCGATGAGTGAACGAGTGTTGGGAAGATTGGTAGGAGGAACAAGGGTTGTAAAAGTAAAGGATGCCCATGTGGAACCTCACTTGTATTCAGGTCCAAGTTAGAAAGCCATAGACTGTGTATAGGTGTTTCCTCAGCTGGCTTCACGATCTTAGCTTGTTTCACCTGTATCTCATCTGACGTACGGTCCTCAAAAGGCTCCCTGCTTAACAAGAAATCCAGGTACGCGACTGAGAATAATTTAAGCACTGAGCTGATCCATACAGAGAAAGTGAATAGATTGAAGAATTAGAAAAGTCCTAAAAGGCTTTACCACTTTTGTCACCACCTCAATTTTGGAAAGAAAGAGAGAAAAGTAGAAAAGAAGTTTGTGGGCTAGACGCAACTACTCTAACACATGTCGGAAATGGTCCCCACTTGGAAGTGAACCTTTACAACGTTGATTGGAAGCAAATGGAACCGTGAGTCAGGACACAATTGGATATAACTTCA